>NW_019384497.1:360018-584306 GCF_000671375.1 Centruroides sculpturatus | reverse complement strand
TAAGAAAACAATTAAATATTGTTTACTTATTTTAACAAGCAATGGATTACCTTAAATTATATCTTTATTTTAAAATTAATTAATTCAAATATTTATAATATATATTAAAAAAATTAATCATATTTGAAAATAATTTATATAAAAAATTTTTGATGTTGAAAAATGATTTTTTTTTTCTTGTTTTTGCTAGATTGAAAAAAGAGAAAGTATTTTTGAATAAAAGACAACAGTGTACTTTTTTTATATTTTTTATAAAAATGCCAAACATACAAAAGTCAGGAGCAAATAAACAACTGCTGTTGTCAATATGTTTTTTAATACTCGGTAAGGATAAGAGAGGGCGCCACAGAAAATCAGTAAACATTGTTGCATGTCAGTAAAATACAATAGCGAATGTCAAAGCGTTGTCAGTGCAACTTTATGACTTTTGATTTATCGTAGGAAACATAGTGAACTGACAATGACGAATGCAAAGAATGGTTGAATCCAGGCTTTTCAACCATTACTCTCCATTAGAAATGTTTTCCACTCAACATAAAATACAGCCACTCTATCAATACGAAATTATTCAACTATTCTTATTTTTGAATAAAATATTTCATCGGTAGTCTTCATCTTTTTAATATTTATTTTACATAAATATTAATAAAGGGCATTTAAATATATTATTTACTTGTATAAACGTAGAAAGAACGTTAGGAATTTCTGAAACTGTAAGCAAACTTGGTTTAAGAATGATAACAATTACAATAAATCATTACCTAAGATAAACAGAATATTTACGTAAATTTTTGTTAAATTTAATTAGAATATATTTGTTCTAATGGAAAAATGGCTGATTAAATCGATTTTGAATTATTTTAGTATTTTATATAGCTGTGTTTTGTTTTTTCTTTCTTCTCGAGTGAACCTTCTTTTTATTTTTGTGGGGGATGAGAAATTTTTGTTTCCCTGAATATGAAAGGGAAGATTTCTTAGTTTTTTTTATAGTTCAAAATCAATTTACTGGTATACTCCACAAAACAACATTGGTCAGACAGATGTCAGATTAATCTGGGAACAACAATGTGTCACAAGGCACCTGAGACAAGCTCTTCTGAGGATTGCTATCTTGTCAACCACAACTCATCTTGTGGACAGGAAATGGTTCACGTCACCTACTATGGCGTTATTTCCGACTGCTGCAGATAAATATACGGCCTCTGGTGGCAGTTTCGCGACTTTCCTCCTTACAAATGTGACGTTAGACTGAGAAACGATATGTCGCCTGTATTGACACTGTGGGATTGTGAGTAAATTCACTCGGATGCCACTGTATACTTTCTTGCTGTGATACCAACCATTCCAATATGTCACGACAGGCGCATGGGAGATGCAGATAATACAGGACACTAGACTCGAGTGGGCACAAGACAAAATTCTATTAATAATTTTCTGTGAATATTAGATTAGTGAAATGTTTTCAAATAAATGAATATAAATAACATATTTAGGCTACAAAGCTTATTAATTATAACAGTATCGTAGCATATAATTTTGATTTGTATACTTTAAATTAATTTTACACCAGTATTTTCATTAAAATTGACACCAATTCATTGTATAATAGGTATGTATGTATGCTTTATATGTTTATTATAAAGACTGATATCAATGTATATTTGACGATGTGGTATATCTTTATCACTTTTAGTATCAGGAGCTGTATATATAATGCTTCTAATGTGAAATAACAGTATTAAATTTTCTATTTTGATGTTGGTTAATTATATCATTATCATAATAAGGGATGTGATCATCTGTTAATTGAAATTCTCGTAACTAAACTCATGATAATAGCAATACATCTATATATTTACACATATAAATCTCTATGTTAGAAAATATATACATAACTGCAAATAAATTTTCACAGATAGACTTGAATTCAACTGTAATTTAATATAGAATGTATAATATCATATTATATATAGACCTATTAATAATAATGAATATTAGTAATTTCTCCGCGGATTTAACAATAGTAAGCCTTAACTTAGAATGAATTGTTTTGGATTTAAAATATAATTTTCGATACTTTAAGATATCTTGGATGAATTTTTGAAAATAATTTTTAAAAATGCAGTATAATAATAAATAATTGTTTTTAATTGTTTAAAGATCTTCGAAGCTTAAAATTGCGCGTACACACACAACACGCACTCAAACACTACAGTATATACATATATGAAACAAAAATGACTATTGAAATTGCGCCTATTAGGCGCAATTTCAATAGTCATAAACAGAGAATAGAGTTTTCAATCATTTATCAAGTCAACAGATTGTAATTTTCGAAATGTACTTGGTAAGTATGCATTAAAATTATTAAACATTTCACATAAATTATGAGTTTACAGCTCAAACCAATCTTTGAAATAATTCTAGTAAGTAAATAAGAAATACGACTGCTTGTAAAACTGAAAACAAGTGATTTTAAATCAATTAAGAGTTTATTTTTACTTTTTTATTAGTGTATTCAAGGTATGTCATATAACTCAGCGGCTTAATAATGTTTTATTTATTGAGATATAAATGTCAATTTTATAAGAGTGATAAAGGATGTGTGGAGAAGTAGATTGCTTTTTAAAGGAGAGAAATTTTTGAAAAAGTCATTGGACAGAATCCGAATTTAGTTCCTGCCATCGAATAGCTATAGATTATTTTATCTTTTTAAACAGTTTAACTATTACTATATATAAATATCAAATTTATAAAATAAATATAAATGTAAAGATAAATTCAAAATAAAGCACTATATTTATGAAATTTTTGTTTGAATTTTATATAAACTAAAGATTTTTAGTAAAATATATTTTTTTAACCAATAAATTTTTAACACGTACAAAATGAATAATTATGTAGCTATTTCATCCGGTTAACAATAAAAAAAATAAAGAATTTTCTGGTGTCATGTACCAAAATTGGAAAGCCTTGGCATCAGTTGCAGCAATAGCTTCCTGGGTTTACTGCATGACACTCAACGAATAGATTTTTCTTTTCTTTTTTCATTCCGGATAAAACAGCGACAATTATTTGCGTTATACATTATAAAAACATTTATTGTATAACATAAAACAACAATAATAATATTTTTAATAATGAACTAGTAGTTAATTAAATATCAAAAATAAAAATAATTATCTTGATATATTTAATTTTTTATTCAAATAAAATCAAATATATATATATATATGTATATCTTTATTTTTACTTTTTCACAGAAATAAAATTGAAAAATCAAATGCAACAATTTATTTCAAAAAATTTTACATATTTTGCATTTATTTTTGGAATTTTGGATATTTCTATATAGAATCATATTGCATCGAATAAATTCTATTTATAGAACTTTACTAAAAGATACCATCTCATTGAAAGAAAGTAAGTTTGGGTCCTATTTCTTGACCTTTTCAGAACTTTATCCCCTTTTAGAAGTAATCTACTTCCCCTACAGCCTTTATATCTCTGGTATTGATATTGATGTCTTCAAATAAAAACGTTATTAAGTCGCAAAGTTTTACCTTAGATATTCGCTAAGCTGATAGCCAATATTGTATTGATAGTGAAACCACTTGTGAGAGTTTCAATTCAAGATGATGGAAATTTCTTGTTGGTAAACAATTAAATTAAGAAAATGTTATAGTCATCTTGTATGAAGTGATCTATACATATTTAGATCAATATAAAATTATATTTTAAGGAAATTTATTTAAAACATGTATATGTGTGTGAGTTTTAATGTAATCTTTAATTAACAGAAAAATAAATATCTAATTTCTATCTAAAAAAATTTAAATTAAATACAAATATAAAATCTAATTTTTATTACTAAAATGCGAAATTTTTTTTTAACATTTTTATATCAAAATAAATTTTAAATTAGATAAATTTTTCTTAACAGAAATGTGATGAAGCACTTGATGAAACTGTTATGAAGCTAATAGTGGCATGCATTATTAAAGAAAACAGCTTTTTATGAGAAAGATTGTTAAGAAAATAACTTTTGCTGAAGTTTATGAATGAATAGACAAGCTAAGAAACGACAAATAACTCATATCATAGTACATCACTTATCAATTCGTTATGTGAGAAGAAAATTTGCAGATGTAACCCAAAAACCTAATTATAGTAATGAGATTCTTTCTAATATATAATAACTAAATATTTTATTTTAGACAAGATATAAATGGCTTAGGTACATGTCATAAAATATTTAAAGAAAAAAAAAATATATTAATTTTATTAAATACTTAAGAAATATGTCAAATAAAAATTTTAAAAGAGTAAGAGTATTATATAATAAATATATATCTCTTGATAGCTCAAGCAAATCATTTTAGTCATTTTTTTTTCTATTTTTCTAGATGAAAATTTATTCCTCGTCGTATTTCTTCTCGAATTCCACAAATTTCAATTTTATAAATATAAAAGATAAAGTGGAGATACATAAAAGTAAAAAAATTAACGTCATTTAACGTATTTTACAAATCATAAAAATTAGATTTTTCTTAAATAAAAATATTTTGCATTAAAAGATTATTTTTAAATTTAAAATAATAGTATTTTATTTGATTAAATAAATTGCAATTTAGTTAAAAATGAATTTGGATAATTATAGCTGCATCTGTTTTTCCTTTTCTTAATCACAAAAATGATAGCTGTAATTGTTTAATGAATTTCTACATTAAATTAAATTGCTTATTATATTATTCTATATATATAAAAATAAAATAAAGAGAATTTTTATAATAAAGTTTTTAGTATTGATATTTATTCTTTATTTCTTTTAGTTTTGAATAATTTAAAGCACATTTGCATCAAAGTTTCATAAAAATATGAAATATTTACAATTGATGACTCTTACTACAAGTAACAATAATTCAAATTTTAAATATTTTACAAGAAAAAAGTATGAACCTTTTGGAGAAATTACACGATACAAATTATCAAAATAATAAATGTAATGTTTATAAAAAGTTTTATTTACTATCTAAAAAAGCATTGCTATTTATCATTTATAAGAAATTCAGTATTTGCATTGCTGTTTTATACTGGATTTGATTCGAAAGAATTTATTTATTCGACGTAAAACAAAACTAAAATTTAAGAAAATTTTAATTTTGTACTTTAAAAAAATGTCAAAAACTTAATATAAAAATTTTTATTATATTAAAATTAAATCTTTAAATTAAAGTATATTTAATTGTTTGTAATTTTTTCGTCTGTAATATAATCTGACGTTTTATAGAATTTAAAACAAGTTGATTTATATTCCTTAATTTAGAAATTGCAATTTAAAAAACGAAATTCATAAAATTTCTTTCCAGACATTCATACAAAAATTAATTAAAAGATCACAGAGGAAATCTCAAAAGTGCAACTCGTAAACAATAAGAAAAATGTATATTCCAGTATTTTTTTAAATAATATATCATGAAGTATAATTAACTTACTTTGTTCTTGACGGTTCATTACTTTGAAGAGAAATTTCGATAGGAATTTCATCTTCTTTCGGATATAAACAAATTTTACAATTGTTGCAGGTTCAGAACCTATGTCAAACAATTAAAAACAATGAACAATAGGATACAATGTTTATCCAATAAAAATAATAGTTTGATAATTTTTCCAACTAAACTAATTGCGGTAACATCTGAGTAATTTAAGTGGTGGAATAGTTCTAACCAAGAACAATAACTAGCATTGTCTATACAGTAGCAACAACGACCGTTCAATTTATACTGAAGCTTCTTCGCTCGGAAGATTCAGTAAAGCAACAAATCACGTAGGCACTAAAAAGCATTAATCTTGACAAACTCTACTTCCTTCAACACTTGACAGCTTGACTCATCGTACAGATTTTATAAAATAATAGATAGACCATTCGAAGATTAGTTTTGCTTCTGTTAGCATTATTTCATGGTTGTCATGTTTCACTTTTATGTTTCAAAATAATTACTAGTTGTAAAGGTAGCGAGTTACTTTTCATTACAAAAATGAGCTTTTTAAGTCGGCGGCTACATATTTTCTGATTAAAAAGCGTCATAGTTCTTGAATTCCATCGGGAAAACCTATATTCGCCTAATGATAATGCCCGAAACAGTTTTAAAAATCACCAGAGACGTCTAATAAAAATTTTTTTATAGATTTATTTTGTTCAAAATAATCCTGCCTTTTACTTTTTTAAACATTTTGATGTGAACTATGGAATGGCTAAAATAAATGATCCGCAATATATAGTTTAATGGTTAAAATGGTGTAGACAGGACATTAAAATGATGTACAGCACTATTCTTTATTATTACCGTTTATAGTTTAAGCTACATAAAATGTTAAAGAAATATCTGTGTTAAGCTCTCGAAATGAAGCTGTAGAAGAATTTTTAAAAATATAAACAATTAAATTGATCGTATTTTTAAAAAAGAAACATACAAACAGATTTATTATTTAAAAACTTGACAGTTTCGGTATTAAAAAAAATTGCCAAGAACATCTAAAAATCGAATGGTATATCGCATATGGTGCTAGATAGATTAAAATAATTAAAGTCAACAGTTTCTCATTTTCCAAATAAATAATACATAAAAGAGAAATGCACACTTGCAGAAAAATTGTTTAAAACTTGGATAGTTTATGATCACGAATCTAGTAATAACAAAAGATATAAAAAATGGTTTTAATATGAAGTTAGATGATTCCATCAATCGTTATGTAAGAGCTTCTATTTTTTTTTTCTGTTTTAATATGAGCTGAAACTTTCTTCTGAACCATCTGCAGAACTACACGCAAATCCAACGATTTTTGATTAAAAAATACAACTAAGAATAAAGCCGAGAAAAATTATTTTTCGGATATATAAAAGTAATTAACATAAAAGATGGAAAAAATAATATTTATAACGTCTAAAAAAATCTTACAAGAAGTAAAGAGATATGTAAAAATTTATTTATTTAGACGTCAATAAGAATTCGTTCTTTTATGGTAAATGCTACGAAAATATTCTTGAAATTAAATCTTTTATTGGAATTTCGAAATCTTTGTTAAAATTTGCGTAAAAACATTTTCTATTTTATAACCTGGTTAAATAATATTCACGTTTATGCATGTAGTTTCTAACTTGACAATTTTTTTTCCAGAAGAAACTCGATATTATTGATTTACTCTGTACAAAAACCTATAAAATTTAAGCATAAAAAAACAAAAAAGCACACAAACACACGCACATATATATATTTTAATTCTACAAAATCTATTTTCAATGTGCTTAATATTAATTGTATTATCGACAATCTTTCTTCGAGACATGTCACGAAGATCTTTATTGAATTTTTTTTTTTTTTGTTTCATTAAACGAAAACGCAAATAGTTAAATATTTGCAAATACAGTATTTAAAGGTGCGAATGTTAAATAATTCAGACAATTATGACTACGAGGTATTTTTTTTTATATTCAGATCAATAACAAAGGATATTTAATAAGATTGAGCTAATACTACTTTCAGCTTTGATATTTAACTAACTACTTTGGCAAATATGGAAGAGGAGACGTTAAAATGCTTCATTTAATGCTATTTACTTCATTAAACTCTGTACAGAAGACGTAGGATAATGCAAAGAGATAATGAAATGGGTGATTTTCTGCTAGAAATAGCATCTTCTAATCAAACGCTCGAATTTACTAAAGATAAAGAACCGTTTTCTCGATATTTTATTCTTCCAAGTCGATCAAATTTACTGGTTAAGTTGTTTTTTGGGTCGATTTGTCAAATAATCCTTGCTAACTTTCATATATCGATTTCTCGAAATCTGCAACGTTTCAGAAGGATACCCGTTTGTCGAGCGAATGATTGGCGAATTTTTTTTTAAAAAATTACAAGACAAAATTATTCATTTCGGCTATAAAATTTATTGTTTAATGTAGGAACGATTCAGCAAAACGAAACAATATGTAGAACAGTAGAATGAGGACTTAAAGATGTATCGATCGCACTTGTTTCCACCCATCTTGCAGCGAAAACACCGAAAGGCGGTAAAGTTGGCAGGCTATTTAAGCAATCTGGGGCTTTGCCAAAACTTAGAACGTGTATGCAGGACGGTGGTGGCACGAAGAGATTCTTTCTATGAAATACAGCATTGGAGAAGTGGTTCTTGTCTTTCTGACTGACAGTAGAGAAAAAATGAAAAAGTTACCATTCTTTTCCTTTTTTGTCTTTCGGGAGTTTACACAATTGGAAGTTACGTAAATCTACACGAGTGCTGTTTCTGTTAAGGCTAGAGGAGAAAAAATATTCCTTTACTCATGTTTAATTCAGTCAAGTAAAATTAATTAGTAATTAGAAATAGAGGAGAATTTTAGGCAAAAAAGATTTACATTCATCACTACTGTTTACTTTCATCAATTAACGAAAACGAAGGGAATGGGAGTCGAAGAGTAGAGGTTCTTTCCCATTTTTAATCGTTCTAGATTAATCAACTTCCCTTAACCAATGTATCTAATCAATTCCAACTTATCGAAAGATTACATTAAATATATTTTTAAATCACAGACCAAGAATAAATATGTGCAGTTGCGTAAGGTTTTTTTTAAAGAAAAAAAGTTTAATTAACGGATTTTAAATTATATTTAAAAGACATAATTTAAGGAAAATCTATAATAAATAAATGTTTACAGTCAGTTTGTTATAGTTATTTACGGGTTGATAATATGACATGCATAATAGTTCAAATTGTCGTTAATACTGACGAACAATCTTAATGAAATATGAACATGAAGTTTTTGGATCTTTGCCACTAAGGAACTTGCTCAAGTCCATAAAGCTATGTAATAGGCCATATTTTTCAAAAACCTGTAAAAAAAGTTTTCAATAATATTAAAAGCATTCCTAACTATTAATTTTGACAATATAAAAAAAAATCGAATGTATAAAAATTTAATCTTGCAGCAGACAATTTATTCTAAACGATAATTTTCATTATTCTGATACTAGAAAAAGAATAAATACCTGTGGCGCTTAAATAAAGTTATTAATAAAAATAGTATTAACTAATCGTTAGAGTTTATGATGTCCCATTATCCTAGTTCACAATGAAACATTCTCTTCCTTTTGTAAATTATAAAAGAATGGATAATCACACAATCAAATTGGTTCTAGTAGGTGATGCTTAAGAAGTCGATTTGGAGAAGTTCCAACAAAATGATGCAATAACAATAGCTCTGTCTCCAATGACATAAATCTCATCGACCAATCAGAAATACTGAAATACTAGCATTTTCTCGAGTTATGAGGTTTTAAAACCAACCATTCTTGAGGTTAATAGGTTTTTGTACATTAAATATGGAAGGAGAAATTGTAACCTTATATCCTGACATCAGCATATGCGAATAGGGTTATAAATAATATATTAATGACAATCAAAAGTGAAAAATAGTCTATTTATGGTTATTAACTTTTGTTAAATTGTACAAAAGTATTATCTATAAATTAATTATGTTAAGTTTTAAATGTAAAATATAATAAAGTATAATATTAAATATTAGAAAATNTTAAGATCATGATTTTAATATAATATAAAAGCACTAAAAATTAATAAAAACTGTAAATAGGGTAGAATAATAATAAAATAGAAGAATTAAAATACAGAGTTTATTAACAGAATAAGAAAAAATTAATTAATAATAATAATATCATTGAAAAATAAGAAATAGTTTAGTAAATTTTAAGAATTTTGAAAAAATTCAAACTTAAAATTTCAATAAATAAATAAATATAATAAACTTTTTATATAATAAATGAATACATATAATATTATATTTACAAGATTCATATATCTATTCTAAAATAGAATTGTTTATCATTCGAACGTAATTTCAATTAATTAAAAATTAAAAAGAGAAATCTGAAAAATAAACAAACAATAAACAACAACAAACTTCCTAATACAATGATTATAATTACACGAAGCTAGAAAGTATTCAAACATGCATCCAAATTACAATTACAATGGTAATCAGTATTAATCTAAATATACATAAACTTGTAATCCAAAGCTGCAATTATAATTAACCTCTAACCCGAAAGTATATATACATTTCAGAAATTACGGTTTAAATACGAATTTAAACATTAAAAAATTACCAAAAACACAAAAACCAAATAAATAAATATGAAATAAAATTTAAAAAAAAGAATTCTCCATTTTAGAAAGTCACACAATTATTTAAGAAATTTTTTTTTACTATAAATAAACTTGTAATATATATTTTAGATTCGGAATTAATTAGACCAATCGATAAATTCGGCAATAAAAGTTTGTATAAAGAGAATTTAATTTAAAAGAGGTCAATAATTGTCATTAGTCTTATCTGGATTGGAAGAAGAAACAATTGTAGCAGCAAGAAAGCGTTAAGTCGAAGAGTCGAAAAACTCCGAGGACAAAAATCTAAGGCCTGAGAAGTGATCAAAAGAGAAAAATACTTAGTCGGCAACTTTTGTTTTTCTTTCCGCGATTCCGTTTATCCAGTCTCACGCAGTATTCTGGCAACTTTATGATCCAAGAATTGAAGTCGTTGGAGCGAATGTCAATCAATGGATGGAAGACAAGTTTCTTGAAGCAGAAATATCCCAGCTACTTTTCTTTACCTACAAATATTCCTCAAAATTCTTTTCTTTTTTCAATATTCTCGCTAAGAATATTCTACTCTATTATCAGAAATTGTTGGATAATGTTTATTGAGTTTAGAAAATTCGTTTTTCAACATCCAATTTCTATTTTATTAAAAATAAAATACTGTTTTAAAAAAATTTTTTAAATTAATAAAGATACAATTTTCTTGGGTTTTTATAAGATATATTTTTATCAGGTTTACTTGACTTATAGGATGTAACGGGCGATGCAAACTGTCTTAACCATTTATGTAATTGCATCACTCCATTCTTAATAAGAACTTTAATTAGGACATAATTAAGACTTAATGTACAAACTTTATATAACTTTATAGGAAAACTCATAATTTATAATTAAAAATGTATTTTAATTACGGCTTGTATTTATGATATAAATATAAATATATATATATTCCTCCTTTCCACGATATATTACTTACCTAATTAATTTTTGTGCAACCCACACGCATTTTAAAATTAAAACATACCCCTTGATCTTATAAAAATCATTACCCACTTTCGCATTTTAATATCATAATATCGATTGTACGAATATTTTTAGCAAATTTAAATCTATATTTTCGTTCAAATCTTGTATAACGTAATAAATCTGATAAAACAAATAGTACGATTTTATCAAATTTTTATTGAATAACGTGTTTATGATTTTTCTATCTAGTTTTTTTTAGCAACATTCGATTCTTTACAATCTATTTAACTTACGGTTTACTGTATTTCTTATTTCTCTGTGTTTCTACATGTCATAGCATCATACAATACACGCACGCAGTCTATATAAACACACATGCACAGATGCTTCTGAAGAGTGGAGCTGTGACCGGTCAGTCGGATTTACTACTATTTTCAAAACAATGTCTAGCATTTGTCAGAAAGTGGATTTAGAAACTTTTTTATTGTCGACACGATTCGGTCTTTATTTTAATCTCGTTTGCAGCGGTGGACCTCTATTCGATTTTTCGGAATTTTTTTTTCTTTAGTGAAGGGGAGTTCTTTTTTCGTGCAAATCCAACAACTAACCTAATCTGAAATAACATCTTGATGTCTATATTGGCTTACCTAAATCCATTCCCAACATTCTCCATGCTACTTGTAATTGAACTATCCATCTGATCAATAGCCGTTTTCTTATCCTATCTACGACTACTCCATATAACATTGTTTTCTCTACATTGTATCCCTGTTATTATGTAACCAACACTTTTATTTCTTATGCTACCGGCATTAGAATAGCCACAAAATCTACTAATCTTCTCTGCTTAGTTTCCGAAACATTACATCCGCATTTAAAATATTAAATTAGCTTTTAAAACCGATTGCAATACGGAAGAAATATTTATTTCTTTAAAGGTCTTTATTACCTTAAAGTTAAAACTTATTTTTAAATTACTGTATAATAATTTATGCTCATATATTATTAATACGCCGCAGTGTATAGGTGCTGATATAATTACCGCGAGTTTATGATTATTCTTCTGTACATCTAAGCTTTCTGTAATGTAACTTCATATCGAATTGTCCCTAGAACAGATATTTTAAATATAATTTAATAATAAAAATATATGAAAGAGTGTATTATTAAGACGAAAATTATGTAAAGCTGTTAACACGCTATTATTATGAAAACCATTATGCAATTAATATAAATCTTCATTTTATTAACATAATTATACAAGAGAGAAAATAATTAATACTGATATAAAATAATTTTTAATTGTAAAACATGTGGAAAATATATTTTCTACTCAGTGAAAATGAGTAAAATATTTAAAAAATTAAACAGAGTCAAAATTTTACATTTTTATAGCTCATTTAATCAAAGATGGTGATTCAAATTACAGTAAAACCTCTATTTAACGGACTAATTTGAGCGAAAAGTGTCCATTAAAGTCGAAACACCGTTATATTTTATAATAAAGTAAGTTTCCGAATTCGAGTATTAAAAAATTGTCAAATTAGTTGGTTTATCTATTTTTACTTATGTAAATACGTTTGTGCAATTGAATTAAGTGTGTATGAGAAGTTTAATTTCACAGAAAAGTTTTCTACGTGTGTTATTGCTTGTGTACTCACCGTAGTTTTGAGACTGTAATAAACACGTATATGATCTAAATCAAAATATTTAAACAAATATTTTTTAGAGAATATACTTTATGAGCGGTAACTCATGGATTTGAAAAAATAACCTGTTAATTTAATTACATATAGAAAGCATTTTCTACAAATTACATATAAAAAGCATATAAAATACATATGACATACAAACCGGAAATTTTGTCTGTTAAATCCGAAGTCCGTTAACTCGAGGTTTTACTGTACATCTTACAATCTTTATAAATATCATTGTTTTAAAATGTAATTATTTTATATTCAGATGTATACAGATACAGAATTATATATGGGTTATAGATATATCCTTAGATAAAAATTAGCCATAGGAAATCGATAGCGACCATAGAGACTGAATTATATATACCAGGTGATCGTAATTAAAGTTCTGTACTTCTATTCAATACTGTCTAGAGATTTAGCAGTTCAAATATAACCGAATCTGGTATGGTGACATTTCAGAGCACGTAGAAGGCATTTCCGTAAAAAGAAATAATTAGTACAAAAACTTCCCACCAAAAAAACTTTTAGCGCTGTAAGCAACAAACATTTTCTTTGTATAAACAATCAGACTATGTAGAGACCTTAGTGCTGCAGGTGATACTGCTCAATGTGATATCCATTCTGAAGGTGTAAAGCCCGGAGGCAATAAACAGTGTGTCCAGCGGCCGACCGTAATTAATCCTCTGTAATGGTTATCGCTTGCAGTATGATTTTCTTTCAAGGCTCCCAAATTTGCAACGTGTTATCGATACACTATATCTTTCTAAGTGCCCTTACAACCAAACCTCATACGGATTAAAAACAAAAGCGTCAAAAATGCCATAGTGGTGAGGTTTAGTATAGAAATGTCCTAAAATGTTACCATACCAAATTTATTTGCATTTGGATTGTTAAGTGCCTCTCTAGACAGTGTTGAATAGGAGTATTTTAATTACGATTACTCGGTATACAGAGTTTACATGAAATTATATAGTGATTTCACAAAATATAAAATAATTACATTTTAAAAACGTATTTTCATTGAAAATTTAAGCACAATATGAGTTCGAAGAATAATTTATTTTAATAAATAAATTAATACCTCGAAACATTCAAAACAATTCTTAACTTGATATATCGAATATTTATGAGTCAAAATTTTCAAATACAAAGGTTATTTTTGATTATAATCACGATTATTTATAATAATTTATTCTCTATTAAAATAATTTTCTCTATCTAATTTAAAAAAAAAAAATATTCCTTTCTTCAAAAATCATAGAAAAAGTTTTTAAACGCAATTTTTAACATCATTTGGATGATATAATTATAAATCTGAATCGGAAAGAACAATGTAAGAATGGAAAACGCTTTGCTAACATCAAATTAGGCTAATCAGATTAAGGATAGAAAGATTGAAACTTCAAAAACATTCTTGATTACTTTATAAAATTAGTAAATTGATCTCTGGAATTAATAAGATGCCTGACACATAAACCACAGTGTATGACATCCTCTTAAAAAAATTGACACATCATCAATATCCTTTTTCGAATTTAATATAATACCGTTATTACAACAGCTACAAGAAAAAATAAGTATATTTTTCGCTTATAATCGTATCTATGGCATGCTCAAACTATTTTCTAACTCGAAATCATTAAAATTACTAAAAAAGTTTTTTATTTAGTAAAAAAACTCGAGCGATTTAATAAAATTTCTCGAATATTTCAACCATCATTCTAGCAAGACTCACAGCTGATAAGTACTTAAAATGCACTCTTGACCTGATTTCAATTCTGTGTCGTTTTTTTCCTAACCTCTGACCATCATTTCCACAGCTGGAAACCAGCCAAATTTCTACCAAAATTATGGCTTTTACTATTGGATATCGACACATTTGATCTCACTTCAAAATCTTCAAGGTCGTGGATAAAGTACTTATTTCTACTACAGTAAATCAAAATCGTTCCAGATATTATTTTATATATATAAGACTAATTTAACCAACCTTAAATCGATGAAGGCAAGAAGTATTATTGCTCGATTAACTGTATGAAATTCTCTGAAAACAATTGTTTTTCATTAATACAGTTTTGTAATTTCGTTTATATTTAGCTACTAACTTTAAAAACAATGTTATTTATTAATAATAAAATATTTCTAACGCTATAATTGATTATTTCCTTATATTTTAACCGTTCATAACTTGATTATTATATAATTCTCTTATTTACATTCATAGAAAAAATCCATTTATTATATTAATTAACATATAAAATTATAAGGTGGTTATTCTTTTGTTCTTAATTAAAAATTATCCTTATTTACTTATTATGTTATTTTTAAATATTTGTAGATAATTATGCAACCAACTTCGTCGAAACATTTTAATTGTTAGATAATTATATCATTAGTAAGTTCCAGGACAGATTCAAAGCCGAATATCTCTCATTTAATTAAAGCGTTATTAGAACTTCTCTTATTAACCGAATATCTAAATTATTCCGAGAGAGAATACTGTAAAAATTAATAATATTAACTCGCATAGATTTTAAAGGGTTATCAAATAATTCATGTAACAGAATTCATCATTTTGAACTATTCGCTGCTTAAAATATATTTATTTCATTTGATTAATATTTAAATGTATTCAGAACCTTATGAATGCTGATACCTTCGAACAGACTGTTATTCGTTGCGAATCTAAAATGTTTAATTTACATTTCTCGCATGGTTTCAGGATTATATTCAGTTTTGAAGATTCCTGCTTTAGCTCCAAGGCGAAGAGAATTATCTAAGGCTATTTCCTTCTCCTGGGATTTACTAAAGTAATTAATGATAAGATGGTAGGACACTTGGAATAATTTAATATTAACAGTTTCGGTCTTTTCTAAATGAGTAACTTAGGAATTAAGAAAAGATTAATAAAGGAACCGAATTTTGAGAAAATATTTCAGCAAATAACACTGATCTTCAAATATTCTTATTAATAACTTTCAATTTATAAAATATAATCAAGTTGACATCAACAAGATTTCAGTTTTATTCATACTTTAAAACGATCAAACAGGTGTATAATTTATTCAAAGAATACCATTAAACTGATTAACGCAGTCGATATTACATTAGTATCACGTAGTTTTATTCAGAATAATGGCAAAATCGTATTATTATTCGTAATGTAACTGTGATTTCATAAAAGGAAAAAAAAATGTACAAAAATTTATGTAATTTTATTCACAAATGTAATTTATTTTAGAAAATTATAAAGAAAATTATTTTTCGTTAAAATTGTTTCAATCACAACGGAATATCTTTTAAATTTTTCAGGGATGGAGTGATATATTTTTATATCAAATAAATTATGGAAAATCATAATATAAAAACAAGAGTGATACATGACTGTTCGCTTAAGATTTACTTGATTATAATCACGTTAGATAAGTCTGGAAGCTTTAGTGAATTATTGATGTTGAATTATAATCCATCAAGAATAAGGCCTGCTATTTTTCATACATTCTTTACTCTTATAAAAGATTAATATAATAAAAATTCCTGTTTTCTCTAATGCCTGTTGGTGTTGTTACATTTTATACAAAACATATTCTTATACGATTATTCACATTCATCATCTTTCATTCTTCATTTTGTGTTCAAAAAACAGAAATTTTTAATGAAAAACTTTGTTTTAAGTTCTTATAATTCATTTCATCATTAATTTTAGTAGAACAATTCTAAATATAAAACTTCGAACTACAATTTGATTAATCAATTTTCTTACAACAAAGTTTCAAACTAATTTTTTGAAACAAAATATCAACCAGTCAATTAAAAATATCTTAAAATATTCATTAATAATGTTAAATATTACTATTTTAAATAAATAAATTTACAATAAATGTGATAAAATTTTATAACAATTAATTAGCCTTTAGTTTTACTTCGACAATTAGATTAAACGGGAGAAAAAAAATCAATGTTATCAAAATTAAAATTCAAGTTTTCTCTCCTTCATCAAATTTTATATCCAACTTTCATCTAATAAAATTTAATCTTCCTATCTTCCTCTCATTATTTTATGATAATTCTGACATAATGATACTAAACAATCATAACTTATCATCAAAATTACCGCACATCGAATAAACTTATCAGCACTTCCGAAATTAGAATCGAGTAAATATATATAAAGTTACTATTTTAAAAGATATTGTCAATCATTAATCCCAAATATAATATCATTCATTAGATATAATCTCTGCTTGCTTAATTACTCCCGTAAACTTTATTCACTGATGTTTCCAAACAATATTTTTTAATCCCGCAAGTTCCAAAGTTCATCCTTTGTTTCCTCAAATTATTCATCAAGTATTAGCTTACATTACGGGCGATTAATTTACTTAAATAAAAACTTTCTTATAAGATTTTTATTAGAAAATTATAAGCTGCAAACTACTCAAAACGTTTACCAAATAATTACTGTAAAATGCGACTTTAATTGACAAAACTTTTATTAGTTTCGAATTATAATAAGCAGCGAAACTTTGTATTTTTTATTTTTATTTTCTTATTTTAAGATTAGTTTGCTTTAACAGTTATTAACAGCTAATTTTCTACAATTAATTCTTAAATATTTAATATTATTTAAGTAAATTTCACTTTGAACATTTTCTTTAATACCTTAATAGAATAGAACGTTATAAAAATAATATAAATATATATTAATTATGTATTACAGTATGTTAAATTTACTAAATTATATACTGTATATATATTATACAACAAATTTATAGAAATGTCATTATAAATGGGGAAAATAAATTAATTAAAACGATTAACATTAGGTTTATTTTCTGAAATTTAAGTTATTGTTTCATTATTAAATTATTCTCTAATTTAATAATAAAATAATTCTTAATAATAAAACATATTATAAGATCTGAAAATTATAAAATATAAATATTTAATATATAACGAGCAATTATTTATTGTGACATCGTTACAATGCAGAGAAGCAATTTTTAATCATCTTTCAATTTAAGAAATTCACGTTCGTATATAATTAATCGATGATGCCGGCCCCAAGCTTTCCATATCTGGCCTAGATTTTAATGGTGTCCTGCCCCTGTACATCATACTTCTTCTGATAACAATCGAGCCATGTCGAACATTAACTCCATTCTGAAGAAAATGTTGAAATACAGATTAAGGAAATACAGATGGACAAAAGAAATGTATAGATTTCCAATTTGAAAATTGCGGCCCAATTAACATATAAAATTCAAAGTTCAATAAAGCATATAAGATAATATATTACTCTCGATTATACTTAAGTAGTAAACAAAGACATGTTCATATTCACGTTATTTATTCAACAATTATTACAGTTCAGTGTTTCCTAAAGTGTGGTACACGTATCTAGGTGTACGCGAAAGGCGTTCAAGGGATGCATGACAATGTTCAGCTATGTATCACTAACGAATAAAATCATTATTAATGATCTTATGCGTCAGTAAATTATGTATTTCGTACGAATTCTCCTACTCAAGTTGTGATAAGTGTTGCATTTGGGTAGTTTGCAAAAGAATTTTTTAACAAGATGGTACTTGATACTTACGAAAATTTAAGGGGTAGGACAAATCTTTCAGAAGCACTATTATATTTCTTTATGCAGTATAATATTATTATACTGTATATAACGCATATAAAGAACAATTAAACTATGTGGTACATTATATGTGTATATATATATCGTATATAATAAAAGCGTTTTTATACATTAATAAATGTTGGTTCGATAAAAAAAAATTCAAATTTGATTCTCCAATTAATAAATTTAGCTAAAACGAAAGTAAACTTTCTTCTCGACTGCTGTTTACCTAATTGAAATAGTTTCTCTCAATGGTCACACTGTACATTTATTTGATTAGGAAATTCTAAAATGGGCTAAAATAAATTACTTACCCTTTATTACGTATATTCATTCTAATAAAAAATTATTATAAAATGAAAATTACAGTTTAACTTCATTCATTTGTATTTAATAAAATTTTTACCTTTAAGAAGAGATCTAACAGATATTAAATGGATTTTATTATTCTCAATTAATTTATTTTTAATACTTAATTTGTATTTAAATACTTCAAAATTAATTTTTTAAAATAAATTATCTAATTAGGTTTATGCGGTATTCTTTAGATTTTAAATCTATTGCGAATAATTGAATAATCAACATGAAGACTAATATAATAGCTTTAATGATGTTGATGACTATAAGAGGTTTGCTTATAAAAATACTTTAAATAAATAAAAATAAAAAATAAAAACTTCAATTATCCGTAAATTTATACAGGTTTATATTATATCAATGGATTCCTCATAAAATGCAAAATCAATCTTACTAAAAATATTTTCAGAGAATTCAAAATATTCAGTTAAAAAAGAAATTTTTAACTGAATATCTTAACATTTAAAATTCTTTTCGGGTAAAAGATTTTTTGTATATTTTATTTAATCCAAATTACTCGGCTTAATCAAATATTTTGCTTTTTTTTTTTAATAAAATATTTATAAAAATATTCACCGAAGTTGTTATGTTTTCATGAAATAAATTTTATTAAAATATAATAATGTATAGATTTTGGATGTCAATTCATCTTGCAATTTTTATATTTTTTAAAAATTCAAGAAATTAATTTATACATAGGTATACAACAGCGACCACTGACAGACTGATAAAAATGCCCATTATTCGGAGGTGGTTATTAGAGTTTCCACTGTATATACTATATCTATATAATAAATACTAAACTACAAATTTTAAAGTAAATAAAATAATTATAAGATAATAACTTAATTAAATAAATTATCCTATTTGCTTCATGTTTCAGTTTTTAATATTTATTTTAAGTTATAATTATCTCTCTTTCTAGTTTAAAGAAAGATATTTGTTAGTACTAAATTTTCTTCATTAGCTAACTTATTATTATTTTTTTAACAGAATTTAATATTAGGTTCATATATAAAAACATAATTATTTTAGAAATTCTTATTATCTTCTTATCATATTTTACCTTGAAAATTCGTAATATATTGAAATAATTAAAGAAGGAAAAGAAAAAAGGAGAACACTTTAAGTTATATATTATCCTATATTGAACTTTTTTTCAGTTTAATTTAACAAAGATACATTCGATTCAGTCATTTAATTAGAATTACACCAAGAAGAATAGCGCTTGAAAATAAGTTTTGTACAAAAATAAATTAATAATGTTGAAAGAAGCTTTCATGTCATGTTCTTCTTATCTAATAACAACAAGGCTATTATTATGTCTATACCATTTCTTATCTACAGGAAACTGCCTTTTCATCCTTCCTTCTACAGGAAAAGTAGAAAGGTTTGATAAAAATATTTTCTTTTTTTAAAATTTTATTTTCTAGCAACTACGAGAAATTAATTACTTGTTATTTAAAATTTTAAACCTCTTTCAGCGTCGCTGTTTTGACTTTATCGTGAGCTGACTCGATTTAGATGACATTTTTAAACGAGTAAATAAAATTCTCTACAAAAGTATTTCTGTATAAACAGTAGAGCATTATTTTTTCTGACATCTGAATTTATTAAAAATACATTTTATGAAAATATCGGTATATATTATGTATAAAAAAAAAATATATATACATACATATAAATTGAAATTTTCATCGTTTTGCATTCAAGATTTATAGATTTTTTTTTTTTACTTTTAAATTTAAAACTTCTTTATATATATTTCTTCTTCCTTTAAGATTTTAGAAATTAAATATAATATTTATATATTTGAAATGATTGCGAATAAAATTTAAATATATTATATAAAAAGTAAATATGGACGTTGAAAAAATTCTAAAAGCGACTATAATTTAAATAATAAACGAAAAAATACATTAATTTAAAATTAAAATCTTTCTACGATAGTAAATTTCGGTTATTTATTCGATCGAAGATCAAAGTCTGCAATATAGGACCTATCAGTCAACATCGAAATTGGAATCCATGTAGACCCACAATATGTCTTTGAAATCAATCCAAAAGGTATGGAGAATAAAAAGAAATAAATGGACAAGAAATAAAATTTTATTTGGAAGAGTTGTTTGATAAAAATATCTCAACATCGTCTCTAAAATTGCACAAAATTATGTTTAAGATTACTTATTGCATTCATAAAGAATACATATATTCGTATAGCATTGCACAAAATACTTGTTTAACGTCAATGCTAGACTATATACATTTATTTATTTTTACGATTAAAACCTAAGAATAAAGAATGGTATAAACTTTTACTCAATATTTTATGCAATACACTCGAATATTTATGTTCCTTCTAAACAGCGATTCGCAATTTTAGAGATTTATAACTACAATTGTACAGTACAATGCATAAAACTTATAAATAAAGTTTATGTAATAATTTTTAGAATTTAAATTTTACTATTTCGTAAATTTCATATAAAAGTTTATAAAATATTATAACTAAAAAATATATATGGTATAACTTAAATTTTACCGTGTAATTTATAATTCTTAAATGCTGTATTTTAAATATAAAATATATAAATTTACGTTATTTAAATAAAAATATTTATATTAAAAAAACCTTAATATGTTTTAAATTATTGTTTACAGAAATACGTAATTTCCTTTCATATTTCAACATATTAATGTAATCTCTCTTCACGTTTTCTTATACTTACATAACAAAGCAGTAAACTTAAATTAAGCTTAGCGTAATAATTAATTCTATTTGCATAATTGAGAAAATAGTGACTAAGAATAAACGAAATTTGTCTAATTACTAATTAAATTTCTATGCTTGTTATGTAATTTTAACATACAAGTTACAGGTATTCTCAGCGTTGTCTGGGAGAAAAGTAATAAGGACAAGCATTTAAATATGACATTTCATACAATCACATTGGTTTACTCTTTTACCAAAGCGGAGATTCTACTATAATTTATTGTAAATTAAATATATATATATATATAATTATTTACCATATGTATATATACATATAATTATTTACCATTTATATTTTAATACTCAGCTGTATATACTGTATATACTAGCAGGTGAATGCTTAGTCATGCCATCATCATATAAATGATATATAAATAACAGAAATCATTAAATTTGTTTTATATTTCAGGTCTTTAGAGGGTTCCCATAAGTGAAATAAAATCACATTTAAAAACAATAATGTAGTTTAATATGTATTATGAATAATGTTTAATTAGTTTAAATTGTACACAGTATTTTCAATAAAATACTTACAAAGAAACATTAAAGTTTTGTAAAAGTTTTTACAGGTAACATCATTTGACAGTTTATAAAATAGTCAATAGTTTGGAATAACCTTTCGTAATTACTTCGAAGTATCGAAGTATAATATATTTAATAGTATAATTATTTACTATGACTTTATGTTAAAATAAACAGCAAGGAAATTATTTACTTTTCCGAGTAAAGACAAGTCGAAAGAAATCCTGTTTTTGCAAATGAGAAAACCAAACCGATGCATACGTAAGCCTAGTTAATTATCGTAGAAAAACAATCTAAATAATGAAAACAAAGTTAATTACCCGCTTCCTACTAAAAGAAACATCGAAGTTTCGTGGAATTATAGGAGAAAATTTAAATTTTATAGCCAATCAATACGAATGAATATCGTTCGACGAATTCTTAATGTTGATTCCAGTGAATTTTAATCATTTTAAACAATAATCTTTTTTTAAAATTTAAAATAGATTATTTTTATTTTAATTTGATATTTTAAAGTTTTTATTATGAATCAAAATTAAAATGTTTGTGTTAAGTGTTTGTCAACTTGTATATAATTCTGCTTTGTCAATTTGTCACTTCATATAAAGTTTTAATCTTTGATTATACAACCGACTTTTTAAAACATTTTAGAGAATTGTAGATTATTTTTCAAAATCTTTATTCTGTTACAATTTTATATTTTTACTTGCTAAATTATCCGAAATTTTTAATACAAGAAAGTATAGATAAAAACGTCATGTGTATATGTAACAGAACAGAATAAAAATTTACTTTAAAGAGGAAAAACAAATCGGTGTAATTTAAATTCATCTAGCAAAAATAAAAACAAATGAATACTGTAATCATATTTCGAGGCAAACAGACCAAAAATTCACGCTAGGCACCCCTTAGTTGACGCGCTTTGTTCTTGATAAGAATGCGATACTCGAATGGTACGGGATGGATCAATTTCCTTACTCGGGTAGATAGGAATTGGTGTTTTTACAACAGAATATAATCATGAGAAGATAATTGAAGACATCCTAATTTTTTCTAGTGTTAACTACTCATAGCATGTTCAATGTACTCTCCATCATTTCCTGCAACCTGGTTAAACAGTAATATCGCGCTCTCCACAATAGCTCGAAGCATATCAGCCGGAATGTTATGAATATGACGGCGAATTGCATCTTTCAGCCCCGAGAAATATCTGATATTGTTGCGATAAACGGTGCTTTTGAGATAACCCCATAGCCAAAAGTCACATGAGTTGAGATCTGGTAACCGAGTAGGCCACAAAACGGGAAAATATCGACCAATCACCTTATCGTCCGTAAAATGTTGCCTAAGTATCTGTTTCACACGGGTACCGATATGAAGTGGAGCTCCGTTTGGCATGAAAATCGTGCTTTCCAAAATGTCATGTTGTTGAAGATCAGATACCATGCAAACGTCTTAACATTGATTCATAGCGAGCGGCAGNAAACTGATTAACGCAGTCGATATTACATTAGTATCACGTAGTTTTATTCAGAATAATGGCAAAATCGTATTATTATTCGTAATGTAACTGTGATTTCATAAAAGGAAAAAAAAATTTACAAAAATTTATGTAATTTTATTCACAAATGTAATTTATTTTAGAAAATTATAAAGAAAATTATTTTTCGTTAAAATTGTTTCAATCACAACGGAATATCTTTTAAATTTTTCAGGGATGGAGTGATATATTTTTATATCAAATAAATTATGGAAAATCATAATATAAAAACAAGAGTGATACATGACTGTTCGCTTAAGATTTACTTGATTATAATCACGTTAGATAAGTCTGGAAGCTTTAGTGAATTATTGATGTTGAATTATAATCCATCAAGAATAAGGCCTGCTATTTTTCATACATTCTTTACTCTTATAAAAGATTAATATAATAAAAATTTCTGTTTTCTCTAATGCCTGTTGGTGTTGTTACATTTTATACAAAACATATTCTTATACGATTATTCACATTCATCATCTTTCATTCTTCATTTTGTGTTCAAAAAACAGAAATTTTTAATGAAAAACTTTGTTTTAAGTTCTTATAATTCATTTCATCATTAATTTTAGTAGAACAATTCTAAATATAAAACTTCGAACTACAATTTGATTAATCAATTTTCTTACAACAAAGTTTCAAACTAATTTTTTGAAACAAAATATCAACCAGTCAATTAAAAATATCTTAAAATATTCATTAATAATGTTAAATATTACTATTTTAAATAAATAAATTTACAATAAATGTGATAAAATTTTATAACAATTAATTAGCCTTTAGTTTTACTTCGACAATTAGATTAAACGGGAGAAAAAAAATCAATGTTATCAAAATTAAAATTCAAGTTTTCTCTCCTTCATCAAATTTTATATCCAACTTTCATCTAATAAAATTTAATCTTCCTATCTTCCTCTCATTATTTTATGATAATTCTGACATAATGATACTAAACAATCATAACTTATCATCAAAATTACCGCACATCGAATAAACTTATCAGCACTTCCGAAATTAGAATCGAGTAAATATATATAAAGTTACTATTTTAAAAGATATTGTCAATCATTAATCCCAAATATAATATCATTCATTAGATATAATCTCTGCTTGCTTAATTACTCCCGTAAACTTTATTCACTGATGTTTCCAAACAATATTTTTTAATCCCGCAAGTTCCAAAGTTCATCCTTTGTTTCCTCAAATTATTCATCAAGTATTAGCTTACATTACGGGCGATTAATTTACTTAAATAAAAACTTTCTTATAAGATTTTTATTAGAAAATTATAAGCTGCAAACTACTCAAAACGTTTACCAAATAATTACTGTAAAATGCGACTTTAATTGACAAAACTTTTATTAGTTTCGAATTATAATAAGCAGCGAAACTTTGTATTTTTTATTTTTATTTTCTTATTTTAAGATTAGTTTGCTTTAACAGTTATTAACAGCTAATTTTCTACAATTAATTCTTAAATATTTAATATTATTTAAGTAAATTTCACTTTGAACATTTTCTTTAATACCTTAATAGAATAGAACGTTATAAAAATAATATAAATATATATTAATTATGTATTACAGTATGTTAAATTTACTAAATTATATACTGTATATATATTATACAACAAATTTATAGAAATGTCATTATAAATGGGGAAAATAAATTAATTAAAACGATTAACATTAGGTTTATTTTCTGAAATTTAAGTTATTGTTTCATTATTAAATTATTCTCTAATTTAATAATAAAATAATTCTTAATAATAAAACATATTATAAGATCTGAAAATTATAAAATATAAATATTTAATATATAACGAGCAATTATTTATTGTGACATCGTTACAATGCAGAGAAGCAATTTTTAATCATCTTTCAATTTAAGAAATTCACGTTCGTATATAATTAATCGATGATGCCGGCCCCAAGCTTTCCATATCTGGCCTAGATTTTAATGGTGTCCTGCCCCTGTACATCATACTTCTTCTGATAACAATCGAGCCATGTCGAACATTAACTCCATTCTGAAGAAAATGTTGAAATACAGATTAAGGAAATACAGATGGACAAAAGAAATGTATAGATTTCCAATTTGAAAATTGCGGCCCAATTAACATATAAAATTCAAAGTTCAATAAAGCATATAAGATAATATATTACTCTCGATTATACTTAAGTAGTAAACAAAGACATGTTCATATTCACGTTATTTATTCAACAATTATTACAGTTCAGTGTTTCCTAAAGTGTGGTACACGTATCTAGGTGTACGCGAAAGGCGTTCAAGGGATGCATGACAATGTTCAGCTATGTATCACTAACGAATAAAATCATTATTAATGATCTTATGCGTCAGTAAATTATGTATTTCGTACGAATTCTCCTACTCAAGTTGTGATAAGTGTTGCATTTGGGTAGTTTGCAAAAGAATTTTTTAACAAGATGGTACTTGATACTTACGAAAATTTAAGGGGTAGGACAAATCTTTCAGAAGCACTATTATATTTCTTTATGCAGTATAATATTATTATACTGTATATAACGCATATAAAGAACAATTAAACTATGTGGTACATTATATGTGTATATATATATCGTATATAATAAAAGCGTTTTTATACATTAATAAATGTTGGTTCGATAAAAAAAAATTCAAATTTGATTCTCCAATTAATAAATTTAGCTAAAACGAAAGTAAACTTTCTTCTCGACTGCTGTTTACCTAATTGAAATAGTTTCTCTCAATGGTCACACTGTACATTTATTTGATTAGGAAATTCTAAAATGGGCTAAAATAAATTACTTACCCTTTATTACGTATATTCATTCTAATAAAAAATTATTATAAAATGAAAATTACAGTTTAACTTCATTCATTTGTATTTAATAAAATTTTTACCTTTAAGAAGAGATCTAACAGATATTAAATGGATTTTATTATTCTCAATTAATTTATTTTTAATACTTAATTTGTATTTAAATACTTCAAAATTAATTTTTTAAAATAAATTATCTAATTAGGTTTATGCGGTATTCTTTAGATTTTAAATCTATTGCGAATAATTGAATAATCAACATGAAGACTAATATAATAGCTTTAATGATGTTGATGACTATAAGAGGTTTGCTTATAAAAATACTTTAAATAAATAAAAATAAAAAATAAAAACTTCAATTATCCGTAAATTTATACAGGTTTATATTATATCAATGGATTCCTCATAAAATGCAAAATCAATCTTACTAAAAATATTTTCAGAGAATTCAAAATATTCAGTTAAAAAAGAAATTTTTAACTGAATATCTTAACATTTAAAATTCTTTTCGGGTAAAAGATTTTTTGTATATTTTATTTAATCCAAATTACTCGGCTTAATCAAATATTTTGCTTTTTTTTTTTAATAAAATATTTATAAAAATATTCACCGAAGTTGTTATGTTTTCATGAAATAAATTTTATTAAAATATAATAATGTATAGATTTTGGATGTCAATTCATCTTGCAATTTTTATATTTTTTAAAAATTCAAGAAATTAATTTATACATAGGTATACAACAGCGACCACTGACAGACTGATAAAAATGCCCATTATTCGGAGGTGGTTATTAGAGTTTCCACTGTATATACTATATCTATATAATAAATACTAAACTACAAATTTTAAAGTAAATAAAATAATTATAAGATAATAACTTAATTAAATAAATTATCCTATTTGCTTCATGTTTCAGTTTTTAATATTTATTTTAAGTTATAATTATCTCTCTTTCTAGTTTAAAGAAAGATATTTGTTAGTACTAAATTTTCTTCATTAGCTAACTTATTATTATTTTTTTAACAGAATTTAATATTAGGTTCATATATAAAAACATAATTATTTTAGAAATTCTTATTATCTTCTTATCATATTTTACCTTGAAAATTCGTAATATATTGAAATAATTAAAGAAGGAAAAGAAAAAAGGAGAACACTTTAAGTTATATATTATCCTATATTGAACTTTTTTTCAGTTTAATTTAACAAAGATACATTCGATTCAGTCATTTAATTAGAATTACACCAAGAAGAATAGCGCTTGAAAATAAGTTTTGTACAAAAATAAATTAATAATGTTGAAAGAAGCTTTCATGTCATGTTCTTCTTATCTAATAACAACAAGGCTATTATTATGTCTATACCATTTCTTATCTACAGGAAACTGCCTTTTCATCCTTCCTTCTACAGGAAAAGTAGAAAGGTTTGATAAAAATATTTTCTTTTTTTAAAATTTTATTTTCTAGCAACTACGAGAAATTAATTACTTGTTATTTAAAATTTTAAACCTCTTTCAGCGTCGCTGTTTTGACTTTATCGTGAGCTGACTCGATTTAGATGACATTTTTAAACGAGTAAATAAAATTCTCTACAAAAGTATTTCTGATGACAATGTTCAGCTATGTATCACTAACGAATAAAATCATTATTAATGATCTTATGCGTCAGTAAATTATGTATTTCGTACGAATTCTCCTACTCAAGTTGTGATAAGTGTTGCATTTGGGTAGTTTGCAAAAGAATTTTTTAACAAGATGGTACTTGATACTTACGAAAATTTAAGGGGTAGGACAAATCTTTCAGAAGCACTATTATATTTCTTTATGCAGTATAATATTATTATACTGTATATAACGCATATAAAGAACAATTAAACTATGTGGTACATTATATGTGTATATATATATCGTATATAATAAAAGCGTTTTTATACATTAATAAATGTTGGTTCGATAAAAAAAAATTCAAATTTGATTCTCCAATTAATAAATTTAGCTAAAACGAAAGTAAACTTTCTTCTCGACTGCTGTTTACCTAATTGAAATAGTTTCTCTCAATGGTCACACTGTACATTTATTTGATTAGGAAATTCTAAAATGGGCTAAAATAAATTACTTACCCTTTATTACGTATATTCATTCTAATCAAAAATTATTATAAAATGAAAATTATAGTTTAACTTCATTCATTTGTATTTAATAAAATTTTTACCTTTAAGAAGAGATCTAACAGATATTAAATGGATTTTATTATTCTCAATTAATTTATTTTTAATACTTAATTTGTATTTAAATACTTCAAAATTAATTTTTTAAAATAAATTATCTAATTAGGTTTATGCGGTATTCTTTAGATTTTAAATCTATTGCGAATAATTGAATAATCAACATGAAGACTAATATAATAGCTTTAATGATGTTGATGACTATAAGAGGTTTGCTTATAAAAATACTTTAAATAAATAAAAATAAAAAATAAAAACTTCAATTATCCGTAAATTTATACAGGTTTATATTATATCAATGGATTCCTCATAAAATGCAAAATCAATCTTACTAAAAATATTTTCAGAGAATTCAAAATATTCAGTTAAAAAAGAAATTTTTAACTGAATATCTTAACATTTAAAATTCTTTTCGGGTAAAAGATTTTTTGTATATTTTATTTAATCCAAATTACTCGGCTTAATCAAATATTTTGCTTTTTTTTTTTAATAAAATATTTATAAAAATATTCACCGAAGTTGTTATGTTTTCATGAAATAAATTTTATTAAAATATAATAATGTATAGATTTTGGATGTCAATTCATCTTGCAATTTTTATATTTTTTAAAAATTCAAGAAATTAATTTATACATAGGTATACAACAGCGACCACTGACAGACTGATAAAAATGCCCATTATTCGGAGGTGGTTATTAGAGTTTCCACTGTATATACTATATCTATATAATAAATACTAAACTACAAATTTTAAAGTAAATAAAATAATTATAAGATAATAACTTAATTAAATAAATTATCCTATTTGCTTCATGTTTCAGTTTTTAATATTTATTTTAAGTTATAATTATCTCTCTTTCTAGTTTAAAGAAAGATATTTGTTAGTACTAAATTTTCTTCATTAGCTAACTTATTATTATTTTTTTAACAGAATTTAATATTAGGTTCATATATAAAAACATAATTATTTTAGAAATTCTTATTATCTTCTTATCATATTTTACCTTGAAAATTCGTAATATATTGAAATAATTAAAGAAGGAAAAGAAAAAAGGAGAACACTTTAAGTTATATATTATCCTATATTGAACTTTTTTTCAGTTTAATTTAACAAAGATACATTCGATTCAGTCATTTAATTAGAATTACACCAAGAAGAATAGCGCTTGAAAATAAGTTTTGTACAAAAATAAATTAATAATGTTGAAAGAAGCTTTCATGTCATGTTCTTCTTATCTAATAACAACAAGGCTATTATTATGTCTATACCATTTCTTATCTACAGGAAACTGCCTTTTCATCCTTCCTTCTACAGGAAAAGTAGAAAGGTTTGATAAAAATATTTTCTTTTTTTAAAATTTTATTTTCTAGCAACTACGAGAAATTAATTACTTGTTATTTAAAATTTTAAACCTCTTTCAGCGTCGCTGTTTTGACTTTATCGTGAGCTGACTCGATTTAGATGACATTTTTAAACGAGTAAATAAAATTCTCTACAAAAGTATTTCTGTATAAACAGTAGAGCATTATTTTTTCTGACATCTGAATTTATTAAAAATACATTTTATGAAAATATCGGTATATATTATGTATAAAAAATATATATATATACATACATATAAATTGAAATTTTCATCGTTTTGCATTCAAGATTTATAGATTTTTTTTTTTACTTTTAAATTTAAAACTTCTTTATATATATTTCTTCTTCCTTTAAGATTTTAGAAATTAAATATAATATTTATATATTTGAAATGATTGCGAATAAAATTTAAATATATTATATAAAAAGTAAATATGGACGTTGAAAAAATTCTAAAAGCGACTATAATTTAAANAATATATATAAAAATTAAATAATTTAATCATATTCGTTCGTTTTATAGTAAGATATTTACCGATTTTAGAATTGATCAGATACATTTTGAGAAAATAGTTTAAAACATTTATTCATGTTCTTTAAAAAAAATTCGTATTTAATCCATAATTTAGTTCATATTTCCGGACAGACTATCGAATCTATTAAAACAGATGGACTCCGACAAAATTCCAGATAATCGCATTTATATTAAGTGGACTGAATCTGCTTTCTCTCTGGAAAAAATTCAATACAAAATACGATTCAAAAATATTGAATAACAAAAGATTCATCCTTTGGTCAAGTCAATGGAAGGTTGGATGAAATATGTCCAGCCATCAGCATGAAAAAGTTTACAGAAGGGAGTAGCAATGGTACCAACTTGCGCCAGAATAATGTCAGCTGGTCTAATAGATTTTTGTATAATGGGCACGTAAAGTTCGTTTAAAAGGAATAAGCTACATCCGTAATCGTGCGTGATCAATCGCATTAAAGAAACTGAATGAATACGGTCGAGAAGTACATTTAAGTAGTGCTTCAGATAAAAACACAGCAAATGGTTGCTCTACATCTTTTGAAATTCCATAAGAATATAGAGAGACTGCCTGCGGCTGACTCATTGATCACAAAAATTTACGACTAAATCTTTAAGAGATATAACATAAAATTGTTCAAAGAAATTCGAGTAATTATAGAATAACATTTTTATACCATTATTTTATTTTTTTTTTATTTTTTTGCTAATATAAATAACTAACTTAATTGAGACAAGAAAAACAATTGTAAGAATTTAAAAATAAATTAATTATTTCTAACGATAAGATAATAGAAAGAAAAACTTGGACGATTTTTAAGGATAAAGTCATTAAGAATATAAAATGTAAAATATAATAAAGTATAATATTAAATATTAGAAAATTTCAGATCGTTAATCATTAAAAATTCTTTACGTTAATTTTAAAATAATCACACGNAGAGATATTCAATACAGTCGAATGATTTATTTAAACTTATTAAATCCATTAATGAGTTTTTTGATTAAGGTAATTTTTCCAGAAACTTAATTTGATTAGTATATCAAGAGAAAGGATTCAAACTCGATTTCCCATGTCAAAGTTTGGCTTAAGTTCAAAACAATTTACACTGTTTATTTTTTCATTTTATTTTCTTCTAAGAACTACATTAAATAAAGTAATCGTCTGGCGCCTTATGAAGAAATTTTTCGCGTTAATTATGCATTCAATGGAGTCATTGAATCATCGGTTTACGAATCGCTAGCATTCGTGATACGAAAGTATATAATATAAAACCATTAATCAATTTTATTATTTATTTATAACAGTAAATACAGGGTGATCATTTTGAAACTATCCATTTTCTAATCGTTGATAATTATATATAATTTAAATATTTCAATATTATTATAAATTACGCTCATTTTGTACAAAGTAGATATATATATTTTTTAAATTCAATTTTCTCGTAACGATCGTCTAAAATAAATATTCGAACTTTTAAAAATGTTTACGTTTTCTTTTCAATGCTTGAATTTTAAATTCTGAAGATATTATTTGAATTTGAAAGCTTAAATTCGCAATTTCGAGTTTTTCACTCGAAGAAAATTGTCAAATAATTTAAAAAATATTCAACTTTGATTTATAAAAACGTCTCAAACCAAAAAAAATATACAAAGAACATCATTAATTATTTTTATCACAAAAAATCATTCATTCGATGGTGTGGTGTACAAATATTAATAACTGCTTTGAAATCCAAAGAAATCTTGTCTTAGAAAGGGTCGAGAAATAAAAAAATCGATTTAGATATATGATTTCTACCTTCTGTTGATCGAAAACAAAGCAATTGCGATGACAAACTTGTTGGTAAAGTTCGAAATAACAACAATGCATCAAATATTTTTTGAAAATCACAAAAATAAGAGATGATGATGAAAAATTAGCATAAATTATTCAAAACCTTCATTGCATTTTATTCAAAACTGTACATTCAAATAACTGGGGGCATTATAATTTAAATATTGTTCGAAAACATACATAAATTTTTATTATAAATAATTGTTTTCCCTCGAATTAGTCAACAAAAAATTTCAATTCTTCTTAATNATTTAAAAAATATTCAACTTTGATTTATAAAAACGTCTCAAACCAAAAAAAATATACAAAGAACATCATTAATTATTTTTATCACAAAAAATCATTCATTCGATGGTGTGGTGTACAAATATTAATAACTGCTTTGAAATCCAAAGAAATCTTGTCTTAGAAAGGGTCGAGAAATAAAAAAATCGATTTAGATATATGATTTCTACCTTCTGTTGATCGAAAACAAAGCAATTGCGATGACAAACTTGTTGGTAAAGTTCGAAATAACAACAATGCATCAAATATTTTTTGAAAATCACAAAAATAAGAGATGATGATGAAAAATTAGCATAAATTATTCAAAACCTTCATTGCATTTTATTCAAAACTGTACATTCAAATAACTGGGGGCATTATAATTTAAATATTGTTCGAAAACATACATAAATTTTTATTATAAATAATTGTTTTCCCTCGAATTAGTCAACAAAAAATTTCAATTCTTCTTAATATAATTTTAAACTTTATTACTGGCATTTAATTTCATTCATTATATAAACAGCAAGACGAATTAAACATTTTGCTGGTTAAAATAATTTTAACCAGTAAAATGAATGGAGCTTCGTACCTTAAACTTTGAATTACTATTTATTCTGGTTTACATAATATTGCAACGAATAAAAAAGCGGAGAATGAATGTAATTTTTTAAATCCTGTAATAACGAGGTAGATAACTTTCATCAGTTGTTGTAGACAGCTAGAATTTGTCAGTTGTAGATATTTGACATTGATCAGCCCAGATTGAAGATAGTAATCATCTGATGACACGAAGATGAAGAAACCAAAATTCTTCATAATAAAAACTGTTATTTGGGTTGTCAGAACGTTAATTAAAAAGTTATACTTTTTATTGAATTTTGCGGGTTACTTGCAAGTCTATAACTTATAATTACATAATTACTCAACATTGAACTCATGGCTATCGACAGGGAGAGCTGGGGATTTTTCTTAGGGTCCACAAGTAATTCTTACCCTATAAATTAATGTAATTGTTACTGATTCTATCAAAATAATCTTTAAAACTGCTTTTTATTAATAAAGAAAAATTCTGCATATTTCATTTGTTCAAAAATGGCAAAAGAACCCTTGGGCCCCGTACAAGCTCTCGATGGCCCATCGTGAACTCATTATTTTATATAAATAATTTATTATCATATTATATAAACTGCATAACTCTAGATTTATAAATTTTTATTCGATAAATTGAAAACTTTTGAAAGTAAACATTTTAATCGACTGAGCCCAAACAATTTATTAAATTCCGTTTCCTTACAACGAAATTCAACTATAATATTTTACTTTCAGATTTTCTAGTTTAAGTAATTAAAGTTTCAAACTTCATAGAATTTGTAGAAATCATTTATATAACAGATGACTTAAGTATATTAGAGAAGTTCTAATCGATTGTAAACGTGGAACTCAGTTTCAAAATACAAATAATCTAAGGCTTCAGGAAAATAAATTTGTTATTCTATTTACTTAAGAATATTTCAGAGAGTCGTTCTATTAATAAATTTATATATATTTAAATTTAAAATGTAAATTTTTCCTTAATTTATTTTGTGTTATCAATTGATATAAGGATAATTAATATTAAAATTATTAAAAATGACAAATTTTATAACTTGAAAGATATAAAACCGAAACAATTCAAGTTTCTAACATAAATCATAGCGACAGCAACAAATTGCAAACATATAAGATTCAGGTCAAAGCTGATATTTGGTCTTTATGATATCACCTTCGGGCAATAGGCCTATATGTTCCCTTCTTGTGGTATATAAATGTGCTATGCCGATATTACCGACAACTAGAAATTTTTATCCCGAACTGAAGAGCAAAAAATATTATTATTTAAAAAAAATTCAACATAAAATATTCAATTTTATAAGAAATTATTAGTTTATATTTAAAATAAATATAAATTTAATTAAAATTTCTGTTTATCCCCCGTTTTAATTTTCGAAATATCAGTTAATACTCCATTTAATAAATACTTTCTATAGGTTATAAAACTTATCTATATCTTTTAATAGAGTTACTTTCTTGTTAGAATCATTGAAGTTTAAATATTTAATCTTTGAGTTCAATTTATAAACACTAATTGAAATTTTTAGATAGAAGGCATTTGAGAGGATTTCGAATGAAGTAGTTGAAATTATATTAACAGAAACCAATTAGAAAGTTAGTTTCTGTTATTTATCCCATAAATTTCGCCTCACACAACATCGTTCTAGTAGAAATTCAATCACAGAAATCATTAAAACAAACTTTGTACTTACTTCTTAATTTATCTTTGGCAGTGTTTTTTTTTAAATCAGTCGTAAAATCAAAGTAAAATAAAGCACATAAGAGACAGTTCCATTCTTATGCTAACAAGATTTTACAAAGTTTTAAGTGACAAATATTATATTTTAAAATTACACGTCACTATTCATTATTGAACAGGTTATTACAGAAAGTAATTCGTTTTCTGTTGCTTCAATTAGAATTTCTTCCAGAGGTGAATTTATTCAGAATTTCTTTTCAAATCTCTATGTAATGATTTAACGAAGCGAATCCAAATATTTTATTTAGTTGTTCAATCTAAAATGAATACATGAATAAAATTTGCATCAAAATTTTGATATCATAAACTTTATAGGCAACATTACCATAGACGAGCGATTTATTTCTTGTTTCTGTCAAAATTCTTAAATATAAATGATTATAATGCAAAAATATGCAACGCCCGAAGTAATTAGAACAACAATATAAAAAGATGAGCTCATGAGAAAAAGCTAAGATTTCTATATCTTGTGAATTGTCTCGTTGGTCGTTCGATATCCCCTCGTATCGATCTCCCAAAATATATTTGAATAACAGAATATATGTAATGTAGATATCATAACAGTATTCGAGATTTGCTTACTGTTTTGTTTTCAAACTTTCTCACAAAGTTTAATACACAAAAAAGCCATTGAAACGATATCGAATCGTTCAAGTTTCCAATTTTCTTTTAAGTCTTCTTCTCCTTAAAATTTTATCACTAAAATAAATATAATAAATTTTTTTATAATTAATTATATTTTAATTATTGAACACGAGTTCATTATTGTGTCTCGAAGATACATTAATTAAGTAACCAAAGTTAACTGTGCGGAACACTGGCTATTATAAATGATAAAATAAATTTTAAAAAATTAATTAATTAATTCGTTTTAAATTCTCTCCTCTAATTCACTACTCCATTTATTGGCAATAACCCTTAAGGATTTATAGTTTGTCACAGACATATTAATCTTTGACTAAGCAACACTACTTTACTTAATTGCTACTAATTGCAAGTAATTTCTGATGGTTTTATTAATTTTATTACTGTTCTGCGAATATTTTTGTTTTATTACAGTCTGTTACGAAAGTTTTTCTTGTAAACTAAATGAGTTAAATTCATGAATTATTCACGAATTTTTATTTTATGATATGTTTAAAATTTAAAAATTTTTTACTCACGAATAATTTATTCTATATCTTTGTCTTACTAATCCTCATATATGTAATTTGAGATGGAAATTCAATAATTACTCGAATACAAATGATCCAAAATATCAATCGAAAATTATGATTATTCAATTGAAATAAAGTTTGAATCAATTAGTTCGAAACATTTCTCCACTTTCAGCAACATCAAAGCAATCTATTATCCACTTCCTTTCATTGTATTTGATCATAATGTTTGTCATTAACGAATTATTGTACTATTAAAACTATGATTTCCATTCCAAGTAACTTTGTTAAAGATATTTGTCGTTAATGTATTGGAAAAAATAAAGCTCATTCAATAATTAAATTAAAATGTAAACGAAAATAATAGAAGGTAGTAATTTAATTATTATTTTTTTCCTGTGTTTTTTTACTTTGCATCCCAAAATTGAATTTCAAATTTTTCAAGCCAGGATTTTCACTGTCAAGATGAAAATATTTTACATAAAAGCCTATTATTTTTGGAATTTTTTTAACGAAAACACGCATCGCAATTGCTTGAAAAAACTGTGGTAATTTTTATCAATGTAAAAGGATTTATATCGACGTCGAAACAAGTACACGATTTTTCTAGCTATAACAATTTTAAATGGTTAAGTAAGTAAAACTAGAGGAGGAATAGAAAGAAATGAAAAAAATTTTTGGAAGTTGAAACCATCGTTCTGAATATTTCATCGAAATTTGTTCCATTCTGAAATTCAATCCACATAGCTCTTTAGGTAAACTATTTCCAATAAAATATTGTTTTTTAAGAGGTTTATTCATGAGACTTTAGCAAACGAGGGAAACCCGAATCACGAGAATTTTTATTACTTCCATTTTTCAAAACTTCACCTAAGACATCAGAACAATAACTGGGAACCTCACGGTTAGAACATCATTGCAGGACCCAAATAACTAGCGCAAGAAGCAATTCAACGATTCACTTTCAGTCTGGAACGTCAGAATAATTTCACGCCTGGTATCTTCTGTTATTGACAGCACTTGAGACTATTCACAAACATCCTTGGCGAAAGAATATTGCATCTCGGACAAGCGAAAAGACAATACACATCCATCATTCCAGAAATTAAAAAAAGTATAAGGAAAAGGTCAAAGAGGAAATATTTTATATGGCCATATTCTACTGCTACCTTATCTAGAATTCTATAGAAAAATATGATCGAATCCAGAAAAGTGGTATATGGGTATTATTTAATATCTGAAACGACGACTAACATCCATACAAATGACAGAAGTTAAATTTGATCTGTTTACATTGTAGTAAAAAGGTTTCGGATATCTACAAAATTCTTTTATAAATATATAATTCAAAACCTTTATAAANAAATAACTAACTTAATTGAGACAAGAAAAACAATTGTAAGAATTTAAAAATAAATTAATTATTTCTAACGATAAGATAATAGAAAGAAAAACTTGGACGATTTTTAAGGATAAAGTCATTAAGAATATAAAATGTAAAATATAATAAAGTATAATATTAAATATTAGAAAATTTCAGATCGTTAATCATTAAAAATTCTTTACGTTAATTTTAAAATAATCACACGCTATTATTTTGTAATTGGCTAAACAGTTTTTAATAATATCTTTGGAATATTTGCGATTTTTTAAAAATCTTTTTCTATATTTAAACGATTTTTTATTTGGATAAATATCGAAAAGATTTTCTTTCGATATTAATGCTACAATAGATCAATTTTTTCCAGTTATTCTAAGAAATATTTTTAAAAGAAAAATGTGGGAAACAGAAACATTAAATAAATTCCCAAAGCATTCAGGATTCTTCTGTAATATTATTTGATAGATACAAGATTTATAATAATTTTGTAATAAATCTGATAGACATTATGGTAGTTTATAAAAAAATATCGAGATAAACTATGTTGTTACATAAGCAAGTGATAACAATAAATTTCCATAAAACAGTGCACTCTATACTTTTTCGACCTGAAACCCTTCAAAAGTTATATATATTTACCTTAACACTTCACCCTCGGTGCTAAAACTCATATATCCTCTCTGTATAACCTAATGTGGATGGATTTTCTAGGATGTCTCGAATTTCTATCGAATGCATGGGAGTGAGCACAATTGCAGATGATCTATAGCACTTGAAAACGTCATAGATCATCTTCGTGTCATAAACTATCTTAGAACTATAATTTTTGATATTAATGTTAACCTCAGAGACCTTTATAGAATGCCAGTTTTCAGTAGCACTATTAATTAAAAGCTTTAATATAATGGAACGATTCTTTACTAGTGTCTAACATTAGTTTTTTTCTGAAAAACTATCATTAAATTTACGATATATTTTTTTAAATGTTATAAATCATTATATAAAATATATATATTTTATATTTTCATTTGATCTTTAAAGTTGAAGCTGGATTATTTATTTCGGGCATCCATTTTATTTTCATTTTTTGACTATCAACGAAGTGGCACATAATCTTGAATTATATGCTATCGAAATTTTAGCTCATAAATCAAAAAAGTTTCTTTTAGTAATGATTTCGAAAGTTCTCAATCGAAAACATGTAATTCTATATAGTATTTTATAAGAAAAAGTCGAGGAAGCGTACTCGTAACATTTTAAAACGTAAAAAATAAATTTTGAACGTAAAATTTTGAAGTTTTTGTCGCGAGTATTTTTTTCCAGTCTTGTAATTTGAAATGTATGACCTCTTTTATATAGTATTATCATTTAACTAACAGAAAACAAATAGCATCTCTTCGACATAATATTGATAATGGGGTTTGTCTGTGATTGATGGAAAAAAATAACAATTAGAAAAAAATCTTTTGAGGAATTTTTGAAAGAAATCGAAATTCTCGGAAAATGATATTTTCGTTTTTGAAATATGGATACATTCCAAAATTACTATTAGATATATAAAAACTTTGATAGAATCAATAGCAGAGATATAAAATACAGTCGAATGATTTATTTAAACTTATTAAATCCATTAATGAGTTTTTTGATTAAGGTAATTTTTCCAGAAACTTAATTTGATTAGTATATCAAGAGAAAGGATTCAAACTCGATTTCCCATGTCAAAGTTTGGCTTAAGTTCAAAACAATTTACACTGTTTATTTTTTCATTTTATTTTCTTCTAAGAACTACATTAAATAAAGTAATCGTCTGGCGCCTTATGAAGAAATTTTTCGCGTTAATTATGCATTCAATGGAGTCATTGAATCATCGGTTTACGAATCGCTAGCATTCGTGATACGAAAGTATATAATATAAAACCATTAATCAATTTTATTATTTATTTATAACAGTAAATACAGGGTGATCATTTTGAAACTATCCATTTTCTAATCGTTGATAATTATATATAATTTAAATATTNTTCAAACAAAACTGTTTAATGAATGCAATGCTATCACCACTAGAAGTTATTTTTATGAGTCTCACATGGAATAATAAATAATTATAATTGTTGATATAATTATTTTAATAACGGCAATTTTATTAAAAATAAATTACCGAGAAGAAATGCAATTTTTGAAAGCTTACGATATAAATTTTAAAGAAAACATTAAGTACTTTAAAGCAATCGCATAAATATTAATAAATCAAAACGGTATTCTCTAAACGTATTAGAATCACGTAGAAGGCAAGTCACAGTTTATAAGTCAGTTGTCACTTATTTACGTGTTAGGAATTTTAAACAACCTGATCAAATTAATTTTGTCACATCTATCACTCTAGAGAATCTAGAATTGAATTTCGCTCTTATCTTTTTTGGATGGATATCCACAGCATCAGATATCTGTATCTTATCAACATGGCCAACGAGATACCACAATTCAATAAAGTGCGCAATAAAATGCGTAATTATATTTGTTGTTACCGTAAGGTTAAAAATATACATTGGCCTTACAGCTGGAAATATAATATCCTATCTTTTAATGCCATCCGGATATATCTTCGAGGCTATTTGGCTCATAAATCATTAAATTGCTTGGGAATCGTTAAATCTCTCATTTGGTCCTTTTTTTACTTGTTTTTTTTTATTGACTCAGAGATTATTCTTTAACTCAATGAACAATATATTGTTCATTGAGTTAAAGAATAATCTCTAAGGTCTAAATAATACTTTGTTTACTTCAACTGAATTAAATGTATTTAGAAAAATATACGTTTGGTAAATGATAAATGGGTCTCTAACAGAACTTTATAGTACAGTACTATATGTATAAAAACAAAGCATTATCAATACAAATCCGATTTATTGTCGTAAATATTAAATTAGTATTCTGTAGGAAGTATCCAAATACCTTCTGCTTCAATAATTAACTCTCGGAATGACTAGTCTTGTATTTAGCGATTAATACTGATGCGATTGATAAATCTCTTTGCAGAAGTTTCAACTCGGTTCATAGAGGAACCAAACATCCATTGGACCCGCATTCAGCAAACTACCGATTCAATAACCAGGTTATCAAGTGGTAAATAGGAGATTGTCATCGAGAAAGACCATTCTCCAATTCGACGTTTACCATTTGATGATTCTTTGTCGAACTAACAACTAAACGAATATTTGTGCAAAGAACAAACTTCAGACAAATTTTATTTTACGTCCTTTTAAAAAAAACTCGATTGTCGCTAAAGATTTCATACAAGATAAATCATTATTTACTTTATATAAATAACTTTATAATTTATATAAAACTATAGTATAACCTATTTTATAAATATTAAAAAATTAAATTTCTCTTTATATTGGCGTTTAAATTTCTAAAGTTCAAAAATACAATATAAAATATGACTTTCAAATAATGAATTACTCATTTAGTGAAAAATTGTGAATAACCCGCAAAAAAATGTATTTTTTTAGTAATATAAAAAAAAACAAATGGGTTAAACGTATGTATGGAAATTTTAATGCTTTATGTTTAAACGATTATGGCAATGTTTATGGCTCTTTTGGGAGGAGGGATAGGATTTTGGTGCCAAGCATTGACAAAGGACCATAATTGTGATTTACGAGCATTCTTTTCTTTTGTAAAATAAAATTATGTTAAGTAGGTTTGGATGGAGAAAAATTGATAACAATAGAAGCTACTCATAGTAATAATGATCCACACAAGTACAGTTGAGTTATTGATAAAATAATTTCTAAAAAAAATAATGTGAAAAAATAAAAGTTACGTCTTTACTAAAAAAATCATTGTTAAAGTATCAAAGCTACCGCCTGATTAACATATCTATAAATCTAATAAATATTCATGTAACAAGTTCACCTATTAATATTCCTTTAAATAAATCAGTTTTTTTTTCATATTTCGGATGCTAAAATATATATTCACGCGATACTTTTTAAATTTAATTTCAAATTTTACAAAGTTCTTAAATATTAAAAGAGACGAGAACTGAAAATATCAATATTGACATTATCAGCGTTGATTTTTTAATAAGATTAAATATATCGTCATTATGATAAAAACTTTATGCCAAGTAAAAACATTCCTTTTTTTACTAACGAAAATTTTAAGAATAAATAAATAATTTCAACATGATTCATAATGCAAATTGTAATATAACTTACAAGAAGAGCATAAGTTACGACTTTTTTAGTCACGAATTTTAAAAATGACTTCCCTTTTTATGATTTTCCTTTTACGTGTATTTTATCGTTATTTGTATTTAATGTCCAAATTTTGTTCTTTTTTTTCGTTATCATTCGTTAAATATCTTTAAATGCCAGCAATTTTCATTACTTTCAATATAAAAGCTACCACCTAAAAAATACAAACATTTCAATTTTTAACTGCATAAAAACAGGAATAAATAAATAAATAAATTTCAAATTTTGATTCTATTTTTAAAAATTGATAAGCCGATAATAAAAATTTAGAACGAAAATTTGTTTTGTAAATTGTAGTATATTTTAAAGAATAAATAATGCATGTTTTGCCTATGAATATTAATAATTCGATGCTTTTTTGAGACGATAATTTTATTTAATGGAAGAATATCGATTTTATTAACGTAATTAACCAAAAATTATGATTAATTATTATTATATTTAAAACTTTAAACACGTTTATTGTATCCTTTTTTTTTTTAATTTTCTAAACGCATAAAAAAAGGATATTTCAAATTTACAAGGTAATAACGATAGTCTACGAGAACATCAGAGAAGTTCTAGAAAAATATACGATAACTTAAGTAGAATTGGTATGACGTGCATTTATCTTAAGAATTTAGAATTGCACTTTTATGACATTATTGAAGTAATAGAGGCGACGATGGAACAGATTTGAATAAAGAAAAAATATATAAACGAATTTTCGATCTGTTGAAAAGGCACTTCGTAGTTCTCATTCTTTAATGGCTTTCGAATTGACGGTCAATCCGAATTTACTCGACGTAATCACAGTCGGAAATGCATCATTAATACAGTTTCAACACATATATCAATTAACAATCAATAGTTCTATTTACTTTCCGATAGAGAGTATATAAATCATTCAAATTGAGACAACTCTCACATTAGATATACGAATTATAAATGATACACAAAGAAATGAGATTAAAATTAAAAATATATTAAATCTAATTATTATTGATGAATTTGCTTATGTAAATACTGGCCGATAAACTATAATTAAATTACGTTATTTATTAAAGGTAAGCATGTTTATTTAATTAAAATTATAATTAGTGGAACAAAGAAATTAATTTATTTTAAAGTACTATTTAAATATAAAGTTAAATATTGGCGTTGAACAGACTTCAACAGTGTTTCTTTTGTAATTATAAATTGTGATTCATGGGTTATCGATTTTTATTGATTTTAGATCATCCCTTGCAACTTTCCTGAAAAAGAAACTTTGTGAATTTTTTGTTGCAAGCTGCGTACCATTCAAAAAAATTAAAAATAAATAAACTTAATTATAGATTTACTTACATTGTTCTAGAATTTTAAAAAAATTAAGTAATGTACAGTGTATAATTCATATTAAATTTACATAAAATGCAACATTTTCAGCATTAATAATTGGAAAATTGATTATATATTAATCAATTATATATTTGTATTTTTAAATCTGAAATTTAAAAACAAATTAATTCAAACGTTAAATCTATTTATTATTTTAAAATTAATTTGCATTAGCGTGAAATTCTTTCTAATTCAATTCCTTCGATAAAGCCAAACTTAATGACCATCGCGAAGTAAAACTGGAAATAAACATGCAAGGTACACGTTCATTTTCTCTCTTATTGGAGATAAGTCCAGCATACACACAACCATTTTATGTAAGCTAGGCAGATCTGTAATAAGAGGAAAGATAAACATGTACTTGTATGTTTATATCTAATTTTATTTTGTTTTGATCGTTAAATGAGACTATCAATGAAGATGGATCAAAATGAATTTCGCATTTATTATCTTAACTAATTTTAAAATAAAACCTTTCAAATTATTTCCTCTAAAAGAAAAATATGATGTTGTTAATTAGATAAATTATAACCTAATTATGTAAACATATAATGTTCACAGTTATAATTCATTTAAACGAAGTATGAATTAAATATTTAATAACTCGACTTGAACTAATTTAAACTGTTTCTATGGAAATTTCAATCATTTATGCCAAAGCATTACACTTTTATTTGACATTGTAATACTTAATATTAAAATCATAAATATATTTTAAAAAGAAAAACAAACTGAACACGTCTTATCTGTTTGAACTTTATAAGATGCAATTTTACTTTATTTAATATAAATATGTGATGATAGATTAGAATTATATCCCTTGATATATTTTAGATAATGTTCAATGTAGCTAATATTCTTATTCTCTTCTCATATAACTGGGTTTAATACATCGAATAAAAATATTTCCTACAGACATTAACAGTTTTCTTATAAATTTTATGATAGTAATTAAAGCAGATTTTACATACTCTTCGAAAATAATTCACAGATGTAAAATGAATATTTCTAAGGATTTTTTCTAATTAATGAATGCATTATGTATCCCATGCTACTAATTGTTTGGTTAATGTATTCCTTTTGCTGAAAGTAAAAGTTTTAAGATCTTACGATTATGTTAAACAATTAAATAAATAAATAATTTTAGATAAATATTATGAAATTAAGAGCACATTAAATATCAATTATTTAGTAAAAGAGAATTTATATAATACTAAATTATTTGTAAGTTCAGTTTCAATGGAAATACTTTCTCCATCAACACGAATTGTGAAATAAATCAGGGTATTACATGTTTCCAGAGTTGGATTATCTATTCAAAAAATTCCAATATTCGGCCCTTGTCATTATCAAGAACTCTTAAAAGGAAAAAAAATGCAAGGTGGAATCGATATAAATGCTAAATTTGCCAGCAATGATAGACTATAGCACACTCCAATTTTCAGGTCGATTTTTTTGATGATCCTGCAATACTTCACACAGTAAAAATTGCTTAAACCACTAAGTTTACATAAATCATCAATACTTACAATCTTAAAATAAATTTATTAATTTGATAATCATAAAATATACTAAATTTTCATAAAGGAACATTTAATTCTTGAAAATATTAATAGCAATTATTTAATTACAACTAAAATTATTAGCAAGAGAACATTAATTTAAAACGAGCATCCATTTGATTTTTGAAAATCAATTTATGAGATATAAATTTAATTTTAATGCTCATTCAGCTTATATAGACTATCGCAACTTTGTCTTAAACTTTTGATATATTTCATAATAGCAATATTATTCAGTAAATAATGCATTTTTTACTTTTCGTCAATATTGAAATATGAAGTTCTTTAATATTGATTCACTGTGAATTTGCTTAAAGAATAAATCAATATAAAACTACATTCAATAAAAATGTTTCAATATAAGGCCGAAACAATAATAATTGATGGGTTCTACGATTAAAAATGAGATATATAATTACAGTAAATAAATTTTATATTTACATAACTTATAAGAGAAAGAGTTTACCGCTATAAATTGAAGAAATGTTAATTCTTATATTTTACGTGAATACATAAATAACTTCCGATCGAAAATGTTAATATTTATAATAATAATACATAATAAAGATGCTATAATTAGAAACCTTTCATCAGTATTTTCAATTACAATAGCATAATTCTTCATTATCATCTAAAACAAGTTAACAAAGTGATCTTTTTTAATTCAGTATCAGATCGATCTTCTTTGATCTTCATTCTTTTATCTTCTGACCCACGAGTCTGCAGTAGTCGATATGGCCAGTTTTTCATCAGATCGGCTGTGCATAACTCAATATGCATCATAAAACAAGATAAAATCTTGAAGCAAACTAACTTATCCCTACACTTATTAGATCTTTTGCTTTTATCATACTAATATAATACACTCGCTGCTGTTATATTTATAAAGAATCATCAAATAAAAAATTAAAAAAAAACATTCATTAGTTAGCATTTAAACACACCAATTATCAACAATTTTTAGAATCAATTGCCGATCAATAAATACTAACAACTGTTAAAAATTAATATTGCGTTAGCAAATATTTTAAATTGTAAAAGTGTACCAAATAATGAAAATGGAAATACAAATAATATTGTATAGGCTACATCTTGCAATGAATTAAAATTTTATTTATGATACAGAATAAAACTGCCTTTGTCTGCCTTATTTTGATCGTAAAGTCATAAATTCAACTGTTTTTTCCCCCTTTCAATCCAAAGCAGCTCCAATGCAAATATACTGTATTGTCATTTGTCAATGAGAGATCCTTCAGTTTTTCACGGTATCCTTATTCTCAAAGGATTTTACAGAATGCATTTATTTTAAGTTTTCCGATTAGAATTTCTAGATAAACAGTTTAATAATACTCCTTGTCAAATGTCAACAAAGATTAAACTATATCTTAGTGTAATTCATCTTTCATAACAGATGAATGTCGTTTGTTTGTCCAATTTTCTACATAAAACATCAGTTTTCAGTTTTATTTATTCGATTTTTTAAAAAACAAAAACAAAAGAAGGATTGTTTCAGAAGAAGAAACTAAGCAAAATTTTCGAACCGGTCTCTTATCAGGTTTACTTCGTCTCTTAAAAACAAATGTGTTCAATTATCCGCTATAATATTAAAGTAATTTAGCGACGAGATGTTTGTATAGTAGAGATGAATAATTTATTATGTTTTAAAATCATAACTAAATAAATCAATTATAAGAATTATATAAATTATTAAAATCCATTACAAACAAAATAGCTGACGTGACCACATCGATTTAAATGAAACTCGTTTTATTAAACTGAAGACTAATCACGCTATTTAATTAAAATTATAATCTCTCGATATGCATCGTAGATGATGTAAAATATTGCAAAACTTTCTAAAGTTACGATTGTTTTCCTTAATAGCATTACAGAGATTATCACATTTTCCACAATATTCGAGTAAAATTATTATTCTAAAAAAATACTANCACGTCTGTAACGCCTAAATAGGAGCCAGTTTCACTTAAAAAGACCTCCCGGAAGGCATCCTCCCTAGGCAGATTGTCCAAGCGTTGCGTTGCCATAATTTAACAAACAAACAAGTCTTTTTCAAGAGTGTAGCTTTCGAGTATTCGGCTGAAATTATTTAGCATATTTGGTTCTATATGCCATGATATCCTTTTACCTTAAGAAAATATCTTGATTAAAGCATTTATCGTGTTCATCACCATAAATACTATTCAGGAAAGAAATCAAAATCTAAAAAATTCAATGCTTACAAGTTAGGATGAATTCAGACTATTACATTATAGTTTCCTGTATTATGAATTTTCAAAAAGTTCTTCGTAATATTTTTGAAAGATTGCTATGCATGAGTTTCTCATATTTAGTCAACCGATCTTCAAATTGTTCATCATTTATTAACTCCCTTATTTGAGAATCTTTGATTTTAACACCATACTCAGCTTTAGAAAATTATCCTTCAAATATATAAATGCACCATCAATCAACTCCATTGTTTTGACAAATACTTTTTTTTTTATCTGACCAACATAGTGTGCAGTTTAGATAAATTTTTTCAACATTAACCAATGGTTCGCATAACATTTTTCTTTCCGGAATGTGTGATTTTGGTTTTGGCCAATGCATTCGCACATTGATTTTTTCAGCCTGCTAGTCCACGCAGAGAAAAAAACAACAGTATTTCGTGTATACAAGTTACAAACGTAGTAAAATAGTAACCGCTTTTGTCTCATAAATATTTCAGAAATAATACATCTTAAATAGTATAAATTCGTCATCCTAAAATAGCAATTTTATGGAAAAATCTTCATATTACACTATCATATAAGTGTTGTATACCATATCGAAACACTAGCTGTCAAGCGAAAACTAAGAGTGATAGGGATGCTCTGATTACATTTCTGGATTCAACATAAATTTATATATATTTGCAGGAAACACTAAAAATATTATATGTGACAAACTAGTGTTGATATAATAATTTATAAATACAAATATTTTATTTCAAAAATAATAAAACTATGTTTCTTATAAACAAAATCTATGTATCTCTAGCGGTGTGCATGCGAATAAAGTTCACTAAGATACAGTATACTAATATTAAGATTTATATATCAGCTATATATCATGCCGTTTCTTTTGTCAAATTTAAAATAAAAAATCGATACATTAGTATTGTATATATTAAAAAAATTAATTTTATTTTTCTAACAGAACAGAAACATAAATTAATATTCTGGCGTAATTTAATATTGTTAATTACCATCATAAATTTCATATTGATTTTCAGATGTATTCGGGTAAAAATCTGAAAAATAATTTGATGGCCCAATAACGTTGATAACATTTGCAAAAAGGATACGAACATAAGAAAAGTTAAAGAAATGAATTCAAATGATTAACTTCTGCTTTATGTTTAGAGTGTATTACAGCATCTTTAAAATACAGTTTCGGAAAGAAAAATATTTAAGAAATGTATCGGAATGATGAATAATGAATTATCCGATTACTTTCTCTTTCAATTGCCTCGCTGATGATTATTCAGCATTTGCATAATGATTTCATAAAGACCCGAATCATCATCAAAGAAACGACTATCAACTAAAACACGGTGATCAGAAAATACAATTTTCCTATATCTGTTTTTGTTTTTGATCAATTTACACATTTATGGACAGAATTAGAACAGAGAAATACTTTTTCGGCAACTCGTACCTTTGTAAACCGCCAATTCTTATAGATAAACAATTGCTAAAAATATTCAAAACAAAAAAAATATGTCAAAAAAATTTTTACCTATTAAATTTTTTAATATATTTTTATAAAAATACATAACCAATTTGCATTCCCTAAAATATAAATGCAGTTGCCTTTTGGTAGTATTTTGCAAGAGGGCCACCAGCGGCCGAGCGGTCTTCGTACCCTGAACACTGGGAATTCGGTCATGGATTCNTATCCCCCCGTTTTAATTTTCGAAATATCAGTTAATACTCCATTTAATAAATACTTTCTATAGGTTATAAAACTTATCTATATCTTTTAATAGAGTTACTTTCTTGTTAGAATCATTGAAGTTTAAATATTTAATCTTTGAGTTCAATTTATAAACACTAATTGAAATTTTTAGATTGAAGGCATTTGAGAGGATTTCGAATGAAGTAGTTGAAATTATATTAACAGAAACCAATTAGAAAGTTAGTTTCTGTTATTTATCCCATAAATTTCGCCTCACACAACATCGTTCTAGTAGAAATTCAATCACAGAAATCATTAAAACAAACTTTGTACTTACTTCTTAATTTATCTTTGGCAGTGTTTTTTTTTAAATCAGTCGTAAAATCAAAGTAAAATAAAGCACATAAGAGACAGTTCCATTCTTATGCTAACAAGATTTTACAAAGTTTTAAGTGACAAATATTATATTTTAAAATTACACGTCACTATTCATTATTGAACAGGTTATTACAGAAAGTAATTCGTTTTCTGTTGCTTCAATTAGAATTTCTTCCAGAGGTGAATTTATTCAGAATTTCTTTTCAAATCTCTATGTAATGATTTAACGAAGCGAATCCAAATATTTTATTTAGTTGTTCAATCTAAAATGAATACATGAATAAAATTTGCATCAAAATTTTGATATCATAAACTTTATAGGCAACATTACCATAGACGAGCGATTTATTTCTTGTTTCTGTCAAAATTCTTAAATATAAATGATTATAATGCAAAAATATGCAACGCCCGAAGTAATTAGAACAACAATATAAAAAGATGAGCTCATGAGAAAAAGCTAAGATTTCTATATCTTGTGAATTGTCTCGTTGGTCGTTCGATATCCCCTCGTATCGATCTCCCAAAATATATTTGAATAACAGAATATATGTAATGTAGATATCATAACAGTATTCGAGATTTGCTTACTGTTTTGTTTTCAAACTTTCTCACAAAGTTTAATACACAAAAAAGCCATTGAAACGATATCGAATCGTTCAAGTTTCCAATTTTCTTTTAAGTCTTCTTCTCCTTAAAATTTTATCACTAAAATAAATATAATAAATTTTTTTATAATTAATTATATTTTAATTATTGAACACGAGTTCATTATTGTGTCTCGAAGATACATTAATTAAGTAACCAAAGTTAACTGTGCGGAACACTGGCTATTATAAATGATAAAATAAATTTTAAAAAATTAATTAATTAATTCGTTTTAAATTCTCTCCTCTAATTCACTACTCCATTTATTGGCAATAACCCTTAAGGATTTATAGTTTGTCACAGACATATTAATCTTTGACTAAGCAACACTACTTTACTTAATTGCTACTAATTGCAAGTAATTTCTGATGGTTTTATTAATTTTATTACTGTTCTGCGAATATTTTTGTTTTATTACAGTCTGTTACGAAAGTTTTTCTTGTAAACTAAATGAGTTAAATTCATGAATTATTCACGAATTTTTATTTTATGATATGTTTAAAATTTAAAAATTTTTTACTCACGAATAATTTATTCTATATCTTTGTCTTACTAATCCTCATATATGTAATTTGAGATGGAAATTCAATAATTACTCGAATACAAATGATCCAAAATATCAATCGAAAATTATGATTATTCAATTGAAATAAAGTTTGAATCAATTAGTTCGAAACATTTCTCCACTTTCAGCAACATCAAAGCAATCTATTATCCACTTCCTTTCATTGTATTTGATCATAATGTTTGTCATTAACGAATTATTGTACTATTAAAACTATGATTTCCATTCCAAGTAACTTTGTTAAAGATATTTGTCGTTAATGTATTGGAAAAAATAAAGCTCATTCAATAATTAAATTAAAATGTAAACGAAAATAATAGAAGGTAGTAATTTAATTATTATTTTTTTCCTGTGTTTTTTTACTTTGCATCCCAAAATTGAATTTCAAATTTTTCAAGCCAGGATTTTCACTGTCAAGATGAAAATATTTTACATAAAAGCCTATTATTTTTGGAATTTTTTTAACGAAAACACGCATCGCAATTGCTTGAAAAAACTGTGGTAATTTTTATCAATGTAAAAGGATTTATATCGACGTCGAAACAAGTACACGATTTTTCTAGCTATAACAATTTTAAATGGTTAAGTAAGTAAAACTAGAGGAGGAATAGAAAGAAATGAAAAAAATTTTTGGAAGTTGAAACCATCGTTCTGAATATTTCATCGAAATTTGTTCCATTCTGAAATTCAATCCACATAGCTCTTTAGGTAAACTATTTCCAATAAAATATTGTTTTTTAAGAGGTTTATTCATGAGACTTTAGCAAACGAGGGAAACCCGAATCACGAGAATTTTTATTACTTCCATTTTTCAAAACTTCACCTAAGACATCAGAACAATAATTGGGAACCTCACGGTTAGAACATCATTGCAGGACCCAAATAACTAGCGCAAGAAGCAATTCAACGATTCACTTTCAGTCTGGAACGTCAGAATAATTTCACGCCTGGTATCTTCTGTTATTGACAGCACTTGAGACTATTCACAAACATCCTTGGCGAAAGAATATTGCATCTCGGACAAGCGAAAAGACAATACACATCCATCATTCCAGAAATTAAAAAAAGTATAAGGAAAAGGTCAAAGAGGAAATATTTTATATGGCCATATTCTACTGCTACCTTATCTAGAATTCTATAGAAAAATATGATCGAATCCAGAAAAGTGGTATATAGGTATTATTTAATATCTGAAACGACGACTAACATCCATACAAATGACAGAAGTTAAATTTGATCTGTTTACATTGTAGTAAAAAGGTTTCGGATATCTACAAAATTCTTTTATAAATATATAATTCAAAACCTTTATAAAATATAAAGCATACCAACTGCATTAAGTATTTATAGTTTTTATAAAATATAAAATTTCTTATCAGATTTACATTCCAAATACATATAGGTCTGTGTATTTTATATTTAAATCGTCTTTGTAAATTTTAAAATTGCTGTATCTTGAACAAAAACTGTATAAAAAGGAATCACCAGCAGGAATTTAACCTTTGAGTATCTAAAATTTATAAGTGAAATATAATTTTAGAAATAGTTTATTCGAATCTTTAAATATTAAGAAAGGAGGAAAAAGATATCAAAATAAAGCTGCATTAAAAAGTGAATCTAAAAAATTTTCTGGAAAAGGAAAAAAGTTTTAATCACTCATAATTTATGAAAATGCACTTTTAAAATATTAAAAAAAGTTTTTATTGATAAAAAGATCAGATTTTTTTGCTATTTCAATTTTGAGATTTTTTTTATTTTCCATAAATAACATTGTTTAAGGCAGCACAAACAACAATAACGTTAAGTAAATTTAAAATATATTAAATCTAATTATTATTGATGAATTTGCTTATGTAAATACTGGCCGATAAACTATAATTAAATTACGTTATTTATTAAAGGTAAGCATGTTTATTTAATTAAAATTATAATTAGTGGAACAAAGAAATTAATTTATTTTAAAGTACTATTTAAATATAAAGTTAAATATTGGCGTTGAACAGACTTCAACAGTGTTTCTTTTGTAATTATAAATTGTGATTCATGGGTTATCGATTTTTATTGATTTTAGATCATCCCTTGCAACTTTCCTGAAAAAGAAACTTTGTGAATTTTTTGTTGCAAGCTGCGTACCATTCAAAAAAATTAAAAATAAATAAACTTAATTATAGATTTACTTACATTGTTCTAGAATTTTAAAAAAATTAAGTAATGTACAGTGTATAATTCATATTAAATTTACATAAAATGCAACATTTTCAGCATTAATAATTGGAAAATTGATTATATATTAATCAATTATATATTTGTATTTTTAAATCTGAAATTTAAAAACTAATTAATTCAAACGTTAAATCTATTTATTATTTTAAAATTAATTTGCATTAGCGTGAAATTCTTTCTAATTCAATTCCTTCGATAAAGCCAAACTTAATGACCATCGCGAAGTAAAACTGGAAATAAACATGCAAGGTACACGTTCATTTTCTCTCTTATTGGAGATAAGTCCAGCATACACACAACCATTTTATGTAAGCTAGGCAGATCTGTAATAAGAGGAAAGATAAACATGTACTTGTATGTTTATATCTAATTTTATTTTGTTTTGATCGTTAAATGAGACTATCAATGAAGATGGATCAAAATGAATTTCGCATTTATTATCTTAACTAATTTTAAAATAAAACCTTTCAAATTATTTCCTCTAAAAGAAAAATATGATGTTGTTAATTAGATAAATTATAACCTAATTATGTAAACATATAATGTTCACAGTTATAATTCATTTAAACGAAGTATGAATTAAATATTTAATAACTCGACTTGAACTAATTTAAACTGTTTCTATGGAAATTTCAATCATTTATGCCAAAGCATTACACTTTTATTTGACATTGTAATACTTAATATTAAAATCATAAATATATTTTAAAAAGAAAAACAAACTGAACACGTCGTATTTGTTAACTTTACAAAATGCAATTTTACTTTATTTAATATAAATATGTGATGATAGATTAGAATTATATCCCTTGATATATTTTAGATAATGTTCAATGTAGCTAATATTCTTATTCTCTTCTCATATAACTGGGTTTAATACATCGAATAAAAATATTTCCTACAGACATTAACAGTTTTCTTATAAATTTGATGATAGTAATTAAAGCAGATTTTACATACTCTTCGAAAATAATTCACAGATGTAAAATGAATATTTCTAAGGATTTTTTCTAATTAATGAATGCATTATGTATCCCATGCTACTAATTGTTTGGTTAATGTATTCCTTTTGCTGAAAGTAAAAGTTTTAAGATCTTACGATTATGTTAAACAATTAAATAAATAAATAATTTTAGATAAATATTATGAAATTAAGAGCACATTAAATATCAATTATTTAGTAAAAGAGAATTTATATAATACTAAATTATTTGTAAGTTCAGTTTCAATGGAAATACTTTCTCCATCAACACGAATTGTGAAATAAATCAGGGTATTACATGTTTCCAGAGTTGGATTATCTATTCAAAAAATTCCAATATTCGGCCCTTGTCATTATCAAGAACTCTTAAAAGGAAAAAAAATGCAAGGTGGAATCGATATAAATGCTAAATTTGCCAGCAATGATAGACTATAGCACACTCCAATTTTCAGGTCGATTTTTTTGATGATCCTGCAATACTTCACACAGTAAAAATTGCTTAAACCACTAAGTTTACATAAATCATCAATACTTACAATCTTAAAATAAATTTATTAATTTGATAATCATAAAATATACTAAATTTTCATAAAGGAACATTTAATTCTTGAAAATATTAATAGCAATTATTTAATTACAACTAAAATTATTAGCAAGAGAACATTAATTTAAAACGAGCATCCATTTGATTTTTGAAAATCAATTTATGAGATATAAATTTAATTTTAATGCTCATTCAGCTTATATAGACTATCGCAACTTTGTCTTAAACTTTTGATATATTTCATAATAGCAATATTATTCAGTAAATAATGCATTTTTTACTTTTCGTCAATATTGAAATATGAAGTTCTTTAATATTGATTCACTGTGAATTTGCTTAAAGAATAAATCAATATAAAACTACATTCAATAAAAATGTTTCAATATAAGGCCGAAACAATAATAATTGATGGGTTCTACGATTAAAAATGAGATATATAATTACAGTAAATAAATTTTATATTTACATAACTTATAAGAGAAAGAGTTTACCGCTATAAATTGAAGAAATGTTAATTCTTATATTTTACGTGAATACATAAATAACTTCCGATCGAAAATGTTAATATTTATAATAATAATACATAATAAAGATGCTATAATTAGAAACCTTTCATCAGTATTTTCAATTACAATAGCATAATTCTTCATTATCATCTAAAACAAGTTAACAAAGTGATCTTTTTTAATTCAGTATCAGATCGATCTTCTTTGATCTTCATTCTTTTATCTTCTGACCCACGAGTCTGCAGTAGTCGATATGGCCAGTTTTTCATCAGATCGGCTGTGCATAACTCAATATGCATCATAAAACAAGATAAAATCTTGAAGCAAACTAACTTATCCCTACACTTATTAGATCTTTTGCTTTTATCATACTAATATAATACACTCGCTGCTGTTATATTTATAAAGAATCATCAAATAAAAAATTAAAAAAAAACATTCATTAGTTAGCATTTAAACACACCAATTATCAACAATTTTTAGAATCAATTGCCGATCAATAAATACTAACAACTGTTAAAAATTAATATTGCGTTAGCAAATATTTTAAATTGTAAAAGTGTACCAAATAATGAAAATGGAAATACAAATAATATTGTATAGGCTACATCTTGCAATGAATTAAAATTTTATTTATGATACAGAATAAAACTGCCTTTGTCTGCCTTATTTTGATCGTAAAGTCATAAATTCAACTGTTTTTTCCCCCTTTCAATCCAAAGCAGCTCCAATGCAAATATACTGTATTGTCATTTGTCAATGAGAGATCCTTCAGTTTTTCACGGTATCCTTATTCTCAAAGGATTTTACAGAATGCATTTATTTTAAGTTTTCCGATTAGAATTTCTAGATAAACAGTTTAATAATACTCCTTGTCAAATGTCAACAAAGATTAAACTATATCTTAGTGTAATTCATCTTTCATAACAGATGAATGTCGTTTGTTTGTCCAATTTTCTACATAAAACATCAGTTTTCAGTTTTATTTATTCGATTTTTTAAAAAACAAAAACAAAAGAAGGATTGTTTCAGAAGAAGAAACTAAGCAAAATTTTCGAACCGGTCTCTTATCAGGTTTACTTCGTCTCTTAAAAACAAATGTGTTCAATTATCCGCTATAATATTAAAGTAATTTAGCGACGAGATGTTTGTATAGTAGAGATGAATAATTTATTATGTTTTAAAATCATAACTAAATAAATCAATTATAAGAATTATATAAATTATTAAAATCCATTACAAACAAAATAGCTGACGTGACCACATCGATTTAAATGAAACTCGTTTTATTAAACTGAAGACTAATCACGCTATTTAATTAAAATTATAATCTCTCGATATGCATCGTAGATGATGTAAAATATTGCAAAACTTTCTAAAGTTACGATTGTTTTCCTTAATAGCATTACAGAGATTATCACATTTTCCACAATATTCGAGTAAAATTATTATTCTAAAAAAATACTAAAATATATTCTCGAAATTTTTTAAAAGATTTAAAACTAAAAAAGTAAAATATATATATTTGTTTCTCGACTAAGAAGGAAAAATATCGTCGCTAAAAGATTAAAATATATAGAATTATTTAGCTTATAATAAAACATTAATACCGAAGTTATATATACAACATAGGATGCATCTAATACTGATTAATAAGTTATTTGGAATAAGTTTAGTACTATAAATTAGCTAATTAATGCAACTTCTGTTATAAAAAAAGCATTAATATATAAATATATAATTCTTAGATATTGAATAACATCTTTAGAGATATAATTTTAAAATTTATATTGGACGAAAACGAAAAAAGAATGTTAAAACTGTAATATTTTTTAAACATTAATAATATAAGTGTTATTGGATGTACTGTAGTTCTGTAAACCTTTCTGGAGATTTTCATCATTTTTAGTGTTTCTGAATGTGGCATTTATTCCTTTACTGAATATCATACTCGATTTTTCTAGAAAATTCTATATTTATCCGTTATCGCTTGGCTTTTAAATGCTAATTTTTCTTGTATCTTTATATAAATCTAATGTAATAACTTCTACAACGGTTAAGCTTTCACTAACATTAAATATAAATGATAAATTTCAGTTTTCTACATTTAAATTGAATATTCAAAATATAAAATCTAGGATTATTTGTATATAAATAAACATATTTTACACTTAAAATCTGAAATATTTAAAAATGTAATTTTTAAATATCTATGAAATTTTCTCAAAAACTACATTCTTTCAATATATTGTTGTATCCCTATTTTATAAAAAAAATATTTTTAGAATAAACGTAAACTCTCATTCAATATTTAAAGTTCATTTAATATTTAAAATTATTCATGGAATTTTAGATCAAATATTAACGTCGTCGACAACAGGAGAATCCAGGATCAATTTTCGTTGATCCTTCGTTATCCTGGACTTCTCCAATCAGTTCTTCTCTTAGACTGATTGGAATCCAACAGCAGCTTTTCAATCAGATCGATGCTAAATATGCTCTTTTTGTATAATTTAGAAAAGGCATAAAAAATCACGCAGTCGATCTAAGTAAAATATCAATACAAATCCGATTTATTGTCGTAAATATTAAATTAGTATTCTGTAGGAAGTATCCAAATACCTTCTGCTTCAATAATTAACTCTCGGAATGACTAGTCTTGTATTTAGCGATTAATACTGATGCGATTGATAAATCTCTTTGCAGAAGTTTCAACTCGGTTCATAGAGGAACCAAACATCCATTGCACCCGCATTCAGCAAACTACCGATTCAATAACCAGGTTATCAAGTGGTAAATAGGAGATTGTCATCGAGAAAGACCATTCTCCAATTCGACGTTTACCATTTGATGATTCTTTGTCGAACTAACAACTAAACGAATATTTGTGCAAAGAACAAACTTCAGACAAATTTTATTTTACGTCCTTTTAAAAAAAACTCGATTGTCGCTAAAGATTTCATACAAGATAAATCATTATTTACTTTATATAAATAACTTTATAATTTATATAAAACTATAGTATAACCTATTTTATAAATATTAAAAAATTAAATTTCTCTTTATATTGGCGTTTAAATTTCTAAAGTTCAAAAATACAATATAAAATATGACTTTCAAATAATGAATTACTCATTTAGTGAAAAATTGTGAATAACCCGCAAAAAAATGTATTTTTTTAGTAATATAAAAAAAAACAAATGGGTTAAACGTATGTATGGAAATTTTAATGCTTTATGTTTAAACGATTATGGCAATGTTTATGGCTCTTTTGGGAGGAGGGATAGGATTTTGGTGCCAAGCATTGACAAAGGACCATAATTGTGATTTACGAGCATTCTTTTCTTTTGTAAAATAAAATTATGTTAAGTAGGTTTGGATGGAGAAAAATTGATAACAATAGAAGCTACTCATAGTAATAATGATCCACACAAGTACAGTTGAGTTATTGATAAAATAATTTCTAAAAAAAATAATGTGAAAAAATAAAAGTTACGTCTTTACTAAAAAAATCATTGTTAAAGTATCAAAGCTACCGCCTGATTAACATATCTATAAATCTAATAAATATTCATGTAACAAGTTCACCTATTAATATTCCTTTAAATAAATCAGTTTTTTTTTTCATATTTCGGATGCTAAAATATATATTCACGCGATACTTTTTAAATTTAATTTCAAATTTTACAAAGTTCTTAAATATTAAAAGAGACGAGAACTGAAAATATCAATATTGACATTATCAGCGTTGATTTTTTAATAAGATTAAATATATCGTCATTATGATAAAAACTTTATGCCAAGTAAAAACATTCCTTTTTTTACTAACGAAAATTTTAAGAATAAATAAATAATTTCAACATGATTCATAATGCAAATTGTAATATAACTTACAAGAAGAGCATAAGTTACGACTTTTTTAGTCACGAATTTTAAAAATGACTTCCCTTTTTATGATTTTCCTTTTACGTGTATTTTATCGTTATTTGTATTTAATGTCCAAATTTTGTTCTTTTTTTTCGTTATCATTCGTTAAATATCTTTAAATGCCAGCAATTTTCATTACTTTCAATATAAAAGCTACCACCTAAAAAATACAAACATTTCAATTTTTAACTGCATAAAAACAGGAATAAATAAATAAATAAATTTCAAATTTTGATTCTATTTTTAAAAATTGATAAGCCGATAATAAAAATTTAGAACGAAAATTTGTTTTGTAAATTGTAGTATATTTTAAAGAATAAATAATGCATGTTTTGCCTATGAATATTAATAATTCGATGCTTTTTTGAGACGATAATTTTATTTAATGGAAGAATATCGATTTTATTAACGTAATTAACCAAAAATTATGATTAATTATTATTATATTTAAAACTTTAAACACGTTTATTGTATCCTTTTTTTTTTTAATTTTCTAAACGCATAAAAAAAGGATATTTCAAATTTACAAGGTAATAACGATAGTCTACGAGAACATCAGAGAAGTTCTAGAAAAATATACGATAACTTAAGTAGAATTGGTATGACGTGCATTTATCTTAAGAATTTAGAATTGCACTTTTATGACATTATTGAAGTAATAGAGGCGACGATGGAACAGATTTGAATAAAGAAAAAATATATAAACGAATTTTCGATCTGTTGAAAAGGCACTTCGTAGTTCTCATTCTTTAATGGCTTTCGAATTGACGGTCAATCCGAATTTACTCGACGTAATCACAGTCGGAAATGCATCATTAATACAGTTTCAACACATATATCAATTAACAATCAATAGTTCTATTTACTTTCCGATAGAGAGTATATAAATCATTCAAATTGAGACAACTCTCACATTAGATATACGAATTATAAATGATACACAAAGAAATGAGATTAAAATTAAAAATATATCCTTATTAAACATCCATCTCAACTATTTCTAAGAAAAAAAATATATATATTTTTCTAATTGTTTTTATATAAATAATTTAATATATGGTACTGTACGTTATCGATGTTATTTTTAAAATTATATTTTATATTGATATTTCGTCTACGAATGTTGAAAACGAATTATTTCTAATAACATTGGAATCTATGAGGGTATCAACGACATAAATATCTTTCGCTAAATAACGACTTAGTGCAACAGCCACTTTTCTGCTTAACAGATAAAAATTAATTTTTTAATAGGAAAAAATATATATACACAAGCAAAAACGATTTAAAATAATTCATATTTCATTATGATAATATATTTTCAAACAAAACTGTTTAATGAATGCAATGCTATCACCACTAGAAGTTATTTTTATGAGTCTCACATGGAATAATAAATAATTATAATTGTTGATATAATTATTTTAATAACGGCAATTTTATTAAAAATAAATTACCGAGAAGAAATGCAATTTTTGAAAGCTTACGATATAAATTTTAAAGAAAACATTAAGTACTTTAAAGCAATCGCATAAATATTAATAAATCAAAACGGTATTCTCTAAACGTATTAGAATCACGTAGAAGGCAAGTCACAGTTTATAAGTCAGTTGTCACTTATTTACGTGTTAGGAATTTTAAACAACCTGATCAAATTAATTTTGTCACATCTATCACTCTAGAGAATCTAGAATTGAATTTCGCTCTTATCTTTTTTGGATGGATATCCACAGCATCAGATATCTGTATCTTATCAACATGGCCAACGAGATACCACAATTCAATAAAGTGCGCAATAAAATGCGTAATTATATTTGTTGTTACCGTAAGGTTAAAAATATACATTGGCCTTACAGCTGGAAATATAATATCCTATCTTTTAATGCCATCCGGATATATCTTCGAGGCTATTTGGCTCATAAATCATTAAATTGCTTGGGAATCGTTAAAGCGAAATCTCTCATTTGGTCCTTTTTTTACTTGTTTTTTTTTATTGACTCAGAGATTATTCTTTAACTCAATGAACAATATATTGTTCATTGAGTTAAAGAATAATCTCTAAGGTCTAAATAATACTTTGTTTACTTCAACTGAATTAAATGTATTTAGAAAAATATACGTTTGGTAAATGATAAATGGGTCTCTAACAGAACTTTATAGTACAGTACTATATGTATAAAAACAAAGCATATTTTTTATTTAATATCTAAATTATGAACACAAAAATGTTTGATTTACTGCCTTTTGATTGTAGCTTTTGTGGGCAATGTAAAATTCTAATTAATTGGAACATTTAATAAAGATATATAAAATTTTTAATCAAAATTTTTATTTAGTTTGGTCTTTAGATTGGCCTCTATAGTACTACTTATGTTATTAATCAACCAAAATACTAAAATATTTATTTAAAGTTTTTATTTATAAAAAAAACTATAATTTTCAATCATATAAAAAACATTTTTTGAAAAATCTCTTATGTGGTTATTATGTAGAACGAAGTAAAGTTCCTTCAAAAGAGCTTTTCAAAATTGTGAAGTCTTCTTTGAGTACTGTTTATTTTACTAATTATTTAACTTTAATAAAGTCCGTTCGAGTAAACACAATCTTAAGATACTATTACTTTTCAAACTAATGAAAATTATTAAAAATGTTATTTCAAAAAATTATTTATAAAATAAAATGCATTGGAATTTTTAGTGTACACATTATAATGTTCTGCAAAAATGTAATTACACCGGATGTAAATTACACTGGATACAAAATGATTGTGATTTACTGCAACAAATATAGCATTGAATCGAACATTAATTTTTATACAGAATTCAAATATATTCTTGGTTCTTCTGCATTCCATAAAATTTTTGAGTAATATAATATAAATTTAATATATTTTTATAAAAATACATAACCAATTTGCATTCCCTAAAATATAAATGCAGTTGCCTTTTGGTAGTATTTTGCAAGAGGGCCACCAGCGGCCGAGCGGTCTTCGTACCCTGAACACTGGGAATTCGGTCATGGATTCGCGCCTGACTCGGACGGGCTGGCCACGTAGAGTTTTCCCGGTTTTCTCCACGTCTGTAACGCCTAAATAGGAGCCAGTTTCACTTAAAAAGACCTCCCGGAAGGCATCCTCCCTAGGCAGATTGTCCAAGCGTTGCGTTGCCATAATTTAACAAACAAACAAGTCTTTTTCAAGAGTGTAGCTTTCGAGTATTCGGCTGAAATTATTTAGCATATTTGGTTCTATATGCCATGATATCCTTTTACCTTAAGAAAATATCTTGATTAAAGCATTTATCGTGTTCATCACCATAAATACTATTCAGGAAAGAAATCAAAATCTAAAAAATTCAATGCTTACAAGTTAGGATGAATTCAGACTATTACATTATAGTTTCCTGTATTATGAATTTTCAAAAAGTTCTTCGTAATATTTTTGAAAGATTGCTATGCATGAGTTTCTCATATTTAGTCAACCGATCTTCAAATTGTTCATCATTTATTAACTCCCTTATTTGAGAATCTTTGATTTTAACACCATACTCAGCTTTAGGAAATTATCCTTCAAATATATAAATGCACCATCAATCAACTCCATTGTTTTGACAAATACTTTTTTTTTATCTGACCAACATAGTGTGCAGTTTAGATAAATTTTTTCAACATTAACCAATGGTTCGCATAACATTTTTCTTTCCGGAATGTGTGATTTTGGTTTTGGCCAATGCATTCGCACATTGATTTTTTCAGCCTGCTAGTCCACGCAGAGAAAAAAACAACAGTATTTCGTGTATACAAGTTACAAACGTAGTAAAATAGTAACCGCTTTTGTCTCACAAATATTTCAGAAATAATACATCTTAAATAGTATAAATTCGTCATCCTAAAATAGCAATTTTATGGAAAAATCTTCATATTACACTATCATATAAGTGTTGTATACCATATCGAAACACTAGCTGTCAAGCGAAAACTAAGAGTGATAGGGATGCTCTGATTACATTTCTGGATTCAACATAAATTTATATATATTTGCAGGAAACACTAAAAATATTATATGTGACAAACTAGTGTTGATATAATAATTTATAAATACAAATATTTTATTTCAAAAATAATAAAACTATGTTTCTTATAAACAAAATCTATGTATCTCTAGCGGTGTGCATGCGAATAAAGTTCACTAAGATACAGTATACTAATATTAAGATTTATATATCAGCTATATATCATGCCGTTTCTTTTGTCAAATTTAAAATAAAAAATCGATACATTAGTATTGTATATATTAAAAAAATTAATTTTATTTTTCTAACAGAACAGAAACATAAATTAATATTCTGGCGTAATTTAATATTGTTAATTACCATCATAAATTTCATATTGATTTTCAGATGTATTCGGGTAAAAATCTGAAAAATAATTTGATGGCCCAATAACGTGGATAACATTTGCAAAAAGGATACGAACATAAGAAAAGTTAAAGAAATGAATTCAAATGATTAACTTCTGCTTTATGTTTAGAGTGTATTACAGCATCTTTAAAATACAGTTTCGGAAAGAAAAATATTTAAGAAATGTATCGGAATGATGAATAATGAATTATCCGATTACTTTCTCTTTCAATTGCCTCGCTGATGATTATTCAGCATTTGCATAATGATTTCATAAAGACCCGAATCATCATCAAAGAAACGACTATCAACTAAAACACGGTGATCAGAAAATACAATTTTCCTATATCTGTTTTTGTTTTTGATCAATTTACACATTTATGGACAGAATTAGAACAGAGAAATACTTTTTCGGCAACTCGTACCTTTGTAAACCGCCAATTCTTATAGATAAACAATTGCTAAAAATATTCAAAACAAAAAAAATATGTCAAAAAAATTTTTACCTATTAAATTTTTTAATATATTTTTATCGCAATTAATTTACATAACCTAATCTTTATTTTTAAACAAAAATAATTAATTAGTAACGGTTCTAACGACATAAATTACATTAAATTAAAAAAATAATAATAATAATAATTTAATGCAATTTATGAAAATTTCATTATCTATGCACTTATTCAAGAGTATAAAAAAATAAAATAAAAACAAGATAATGATTTTTTTTTATATTAATTGAATTCTAAACGTTTTTCTTCTTACTGCTTTGATTTATTAATGATTATCTCTCAATATCTGCAAGGCTTTTTATAAATTCTTTAAATTTCCTTCGTTCTGCTTGTTGACATAAAATTAGATTAGGTTCAATTCTGCACACTAATTCGAAGAATTATCTTCAGATAAAATATAAATCCTACTAATGATGGAAAAGCGAACGTGCAAACATAAATCCAACCTTAGTAATGCTTCCCTCGTAGAATTAAACCTTTAATCCGAAAGAAACGTTCCACGTGTGACATTTTTAGACCTCTATTGACTTTTCTTATCTTCACTGTTGTCATTTATAAAGTTTTTATAAAACCTATATCTTCTTTTGAAATTTTAAATTACAATTATTTCTCTTCATCGAATCAAAAGCTGTGTATTGAATCATAACTATAAATTTGATTTAGTCTTTCGATCGCGATTAAATTTACTGCAACTTTATTAAGATTTCAAAACATCTTAAAATTAAAAAAAAATATCGTTTAATAGCTTTTTTTGGTCTTTGGCTTTTGATTTTTCTTTTGGTGAAGTTAATAAATAGGTTCAATCTTGTTAATAGCCTCATTTTAATTACAACACAGTAAATTAGTTCAAGAATAGCAATAAATTTTCTGTACATTTGGAAAAAATGAATTAAAAAAATTGGTTATAAAATGTAAATGTTCGCAATAACATGGACAATTATGTGAATAACGAATTATTATTATTATTATTTTTTAATTAAAATACAAGAAAACAATAAATTAATTATGATAAAAATCATTATATAAAGGCTATATATATATATATATAAACTGCAATAGATTAAACTTTGCACAATTATAATTACTTTAATAACTCTTGGTGAAATAGTACAGCTTTAAACATTAATTATATTTAAATTTCAAAGTAGAAGCTACGAGAAACGAAATAATAATTCTGACAAAATAACTGCCCCTGAAAATAATTAAAGTAGTTAATTTTCGCTCCTAACTGTAATAATTTCATTTAAGGTTCATTCATTCAACTTCTACTATAAATTAAAATAATAAATAATAATTTTATTTTGAAAAATAAACTTAACTCAATAATTTAGTTACGTAAACAGAAGAAAATAATTTATCAAATTATCTGTTTATGTCTGGCAAGATGAGGATTATAAATAAAAATACAAACTTTAGGCTTTATTGACAAATACTTATTTATTATTTTTTTAAATAATTCTTATAAAATCGATATAGATCTATTCAAAAATTCATTTAACTGAAAATTTAACCAGGTGATTAAATTAACTCAATTTCAAAATAAATGAAAATGACTGAACATAAACCAACTTAACCCGGGGCATCTTAGGCAGACAATATTTATTTCTAACTTTAGTAAATTTACAGAAATTAATAAATTTTCAAAATGCAGTCAAACAAACCGAATCGAAATTTCTTGTTCAAATATTACAAGTTTTTAACACAGCTTTGTGCAATTGTCTTCCCTCTTCCTCTCTCTCTCTCTCTCTCCCTCCTCTCCTTCTCTTCCTTCGTTACGTATATTGATCTCCACTTAAAATTTGATTTTGAAATTTAATAAAAAGAATAAAGTAATGAATATCGATCTTTTCCACGTAACCTTTATTTTTGAAAGAATTATAAATAAATAAGCTATATTTTTACGTAAAAATGAACACTTGTACGCAACTTCGATCGAAAGCTTTAAGTAAACATCACAAGGAATCGTGTTTAATAGAGATAATAATGCGAAACACTTATGAAATGCTGATTAGCAAAATTTTAAAAATGACTCTTGTTTAAATCGTTAAATGAATGTTTTAATAAGCTTTTGTTTTCTTTGCTTCATTTGGAGGAAAATTTATGACATCTCGAAACGAATTCTATCGAGGAATTTCGAAAAAAACTTGATAAATCAAATGATATTTTATTTTAAATTAATCAGCCGATATCAAGTTTTATGGCATCAGTAGACAAAAGTGAGGTTAGAAGGGCAGGATAACTTCAGTCATCTTATCGAATATCGATAGGTAGCTTAGTGTTCTTTCCAACTCAGACTGATTAGCCTAGGGAATCATTCCTGACTGATACTAGTCGATAAAATGTCCAGTCAAATTCTTCTACGTCAAGGGTCGCGTAGGCCAAAAGAAACAATTTAAACTCAATATATTTTCTAAATTTGGAAAACTCAATCAAACAATATCTTAATTTTCTAAAATTACTTTCAGTTTCTGGAAACAGTCTACATAATTTAATGTAAAATTTATAAGTACCACAAGCAGCACTTAANTTTCATTATTTTAAATTTCGTTCTTGTTTCTAGAATTTACTTGGTAATCATATTTGAAATAAAGAAACATGTACAAACTCATTTTATTTTACAATGTGAAATTACATAAAATAGAGTTTTTGAAATTTAATAAAATATTTTTATTATACAGAGTTAAATATTACATACTAATGCATTTATAATGATGTATCCTTTCTATTATCATAAGAGCCGAAACGGAAAATAATATATCAAAACTTCCATTAATTTTTCTGTAACAAAAAGTTCTTTCGTCATACAATCGCCCTTTTCGAGATAATTTATTTTATAAATTAAAAAGTAATTTTTCAAAAAACAAAGAAACAGTCGAGCAAAATCTATTCATATTGTCCTAATAAAGTTTCAAAAATTTTAACAAAGGTTTAAGTCTATATTTGATCAACATTACAATTCTAAATAAACTATAATTAATTAATTAATAATACCGTTTCAATTTTAAAAACAAAATACGAAGATAAGGAAAATTATCAAAGAGTGAGATGTGAAGATCCGATCTTGGCTGAGGATATCCGTAGGATATGACAGTGTATGGATAAAATTGCCTCGAGGGATAACCAAACAATGTCGCTCTAGTGATCTTGCTCCAACAGACACGTTTAAAAGCAGCAACTTTATACCGACTTCACAATTCCTAGAATAACAAATTGACAAAGTTGAAACAATGACAATGACAAGGACTGTTATATATACCTGAGAGTGAAGGGAGAGATGGTGATGAGGATTTGCTGATCGGGAAAAGAGAAGAGGGAAAATTAGTTATGACTTTCTCTGCTCTCTTCTTTCTGCCTCTTAAATCGTCTGGGCCTTTCCATTTTTACAGACTGAAATCATCGCCAGTCATTTGGAATTTGGATGGTTTAAAGGTTTCTGAAATAAAACACGATCATCTCTCTTCTTTTAAAGACTAAAGATCGGCAAATACTTTATCACGGTTACGTGACATTTTTCAAGAATGAGATCGTTTCATCCTTGACAAATGTCACGTAAACATTTCGTCTTCTGTTATCAATAATTAAAACAAATATTTACAAAAGTAAATGATTGCGCTTGTTGTATGTCTAACATTTCTAAAAGGTAAAACTTTATGTTTTTAAGAGGCGCAATTGATAATCATAATGATGTGAGAGCAGTGACCCCAAAAGGATAATCGACGATCTTGCTTCCAGAAGTTCTACCTTGAAAGACCAGGATTATAGATAATGACTGTAGTTTCAGAAAGTAGCAGAATTCCAAAACCAAGGGACCAAATATTTCCAGAACTTACGAACATAAAGGCAAGATTTACGTGATTAGTGCAATGAAACAAATGAAACAAATGATAATTATGTTGTGAAATATATTTTTAAAATGTTTATCTGTGTTTTACTCATAAGCCACTACAGTTCTCTGGGGGTTAATGACTTCATCTGTCAGCGGTTAGCAAAATCACAGATAAGCATCGTTTAAGACTTCCGGCCTTCAATCAGTCATTCCTTTATTACGGATGCACGCTTCTAAGGAATTAAGGTCCCTATTGGGTGCAACTTACGACCTTAAGAATTACAAGTAGATGTAATAAGATAGATTATAAGCAGAAGCAAACTAAGAAATTTATAATTAATATACCGCTGAGAATTATAGGAAATAATTATTTGTTATCTAAGAAAAGGAAGAAGCAAAACCTTAAAATAAAATGAAATAATAATTTTGAAACTTTAAAACGAATAAAAATTTATTTCTATTGCTTAAAATAATGTATAACATGTATTATTTTACATGACATAAATATATATTTCTTAACGCATTTCAAAGGTGAAAAAAATATGTGACCTGATGTTAATCATATTTTCAATCGTTTATTTTCGTTGAAAATATTTTTAAAGGTAATTTGAATAAAAAATAAACAGCAATGGTATTTTTCAAATCAATTTGTAGATTGCTCCTAGTTTTAGTTGATATGTTTTGGGATTTGCTCGGCGCTTGGTTCAACTGCAGTTTTGCATCAGGAATCGAATTTTACAAAACATTTTTTAAAAAATTGAAATTTGACTATCGTTTTAAACCGTCCAAATAAAGTCTGAAAGCCCCTACACAGTTCGACTTCGTATAGAATTTGATTTTCCAGACAAATTTGACAGAAATGGGTTGATCCACACGACCTTAATCAAATTCACGTAAATGCTAAAAATCTTCGATTGCTTAAAATATTATAAGATAAAATATATAATGTAAACATGAGTTACAAACATAAAAATTAATTCTAATAACAATGGAACATAATAAAATTTAAACATCTACCTTTAAATAGTATAATGGCAAACAAATCTTTAAAACAAGCAGATTTACCTAAGAGAAGTTATAAAGCATTTTATTTAAGACTTACTTGAGTTATTAGATAACTTTATATTTTGAATTCAATGTGAATCTTCTAGAGTTCAAAGTATTTTAAAGCTACTTTTAAAGGCTCATATTTTCCAATATCCCCCCAAAAAATTCTTTATGGGAGAGAAGTATTACCTGAAATCTCTTATGTTGCAAAATTGATTTATATATTTATTCTGTTGAAAAAAAGTTATTATACGGCTATCTTTTATTATATGATCTCGTAGAAATATAGAAGATCAAAAGTTTTTTGATTGTAAAAATGTATCCTTTCAACAAGAAAAAAAAATCCCAACCAGTGATATATTAAAAGTATGATAATATTTCAGTGACAGTTATTTAGAAAGGTAGTGGTAATAGATTCGAATTGTTATCTGATGTTAAAAAACTGAAATGGTAATAATGAATGGAAAAATTCGATCGTCTTAAAAATCACAGATAGTCTTTTTCTATAATGATTCCGAGATAGTTTGTTGTAGATGAGAGGACCCTAATCGAAAGAGAAGCAATTGATCATATTTTATATTAGAAAATGACAGAGATTGAAGAGAATCCAAGAAAGAAGATATTCAAAATTTTATAAGAAAAAAAAAGTAATTCTGTAACATCCATAATGGATATAATACGAATGAAAAATTAAAAATATCTTATTTATTATATTTTTTTATAATAAATATCTCATGCCGAGCTTTCGCTAAATAACAAAAATATCAATATAAATTGATAAAATGGCTGGAAACCATATACTGTATTAATGTACTGTAATACTTAAAATATAATTTAATGATATATTGCCACATAAATACGAAAAAAAATCTTGTTAATGGGCTACTTTGTCAAAAGTAGTCAGAGTTGTACATTATGAAAGATAGTTTGTAGCATGTAATGTACTGGATAAAAGTACAATACGAAAGACGATTCATAACAAAAATAACAATTATTTTTAATATTACATTCGTAAATTTCTTAACTAAAAGTACTATAAAATTGAATATTATAGTCTTAAGTTGTAAAGAAATCAAAAACAATAATCTACAAAAAATTATTAAGGTTCAAACTAATATATGCATTTCAGTGTATTTTCTGCAAAGAAATATTAAGAATTACAATGCTGTTGCTTTGATTTTTAAGTACACGAACTAGTTTACAAGAAAAATATCTTAAATTGTATAAAAAGCAAGAGGAAAAAAATAAAAAACTAATGCTATTAGAATTAAATAAAAAAATGTCTTTTAAATTACTACGAACATTCCTCAATTTGTTATTTTCTAACTTTATAAGAAAGTAAATTCAAATTTCATTTCTATGTTTATGAAAATCAATAATGTAAAATCATCGATTTTTAATGTGGCAAAATCATTGATTTATGATTTCGTAGCCATTAATTTTTAACGAGGTTTATATTATTTTCATAAAACAGTCTGCACGCCATAAAATTTTAATTATAAAAAAAGATATTGTACAGTTTTTTCCTGAAGATTCGACATCAAGAAATGCTATTTATTTAAGAGACATAAACAAAAACGTTTTTTGACACGAATCGAAATATTTAGAGGAAGCATTGTATCATTTTCTTTCGCATTTGTTTGTCATAAATATTTCATCATTGAGGAAAGATGCGTCTTTTGATGAAGTTCCTTTTGACAGGTATCTCTTTCATATTTATCTGAATAGAATCTAGACATCTTACACTCTTATATTAGCAAATCCGAGTGCTAAAAGCAGATTGAATAAAAATCCCTGTAAAATAAAAGATTCGTATTTTCCCGGAAAATGGAATATCTTTAAGCGCAAACAATGATAAATTCGTTTTTAAATATCGTCTTTAGTGCTTGTTTCCAAGATATACTTCACATTAGGTCGAAAAAATAAATTCAAAAAATTAAAATATGATTAATAATCTTAATTAATTTCAACTTATTTTAATGTACAAGTGTTTTCTTTTATATTTTTCGAACGAGAAAAAATATTAGCTTTAAAAGACAGAATATGGGCGTTTTCCTTTTACATTTTTCTTTATTTGAGACGAATATCAATTCATAAATCTTAAATCTTGTAGAGAGAAGAGTATTTTAGTTTATAATTTATTTTACTGCATTATTAATGATTTTATCGATTTTCTAGATTAGAATATCGACATGGAAAACTATCATATATTTTTTCTTAATAACACGGTTCATTTTCTACGATATATATCTAAATTGCTGAAAAATAACAAGTTATAAATTTTCTAGAAATAATTCGAAAAGTTCAATTTAGAATTTATTCATTTTTATGTTAATAATTTATCGGTTCATTAGATCAAAAAATTCATCTAAAATTATGGAATTTTACGTAATTTAAATTACAGAACAAAGCAAAATAAACGCCGAAAAGTATTCATTATTTAGACTTTTTTGTCATGAATTCAACATTTTATTATTATTTTCTATTAAGAATTATTTTAGAATAAAATTTCATAAATCATTAAAATTTCGAATGTCTATAATCTTTTATAGAAACAATTTTAGTATATATAAATAAAATTTTTCCATTAATAAAACATTTTTTTTTATATTTCCTTTCAATTAAAAGAACTCTGTTTGCATTTTAATATTTAAATTATTTTATTTGATGTTATTTTTAATAAGAACAACAAACAGCATCAATCATTCGTAAATAACTGTAAAAATCACAAAAATGTAAAAAAATTCCCTAAAAAAATTTATTGTATATTTATTTTTTATCGTCATTTCATATCGTACATTTATTAAACGATCTAGAAATTATTTTTCGCACGTGTAATCTATATTGAGCTGTACTCCTGAGACAATATTTACTTTTTTAACATTTTAAAACACCTGTACACGTTATACAGTATTTATATTCTCTACACTAAGAGAATATTAATACTGTATAGTCTCAATATCAATTATGTTAACATAATTCCTTGTTTAATTACTTACAAGCGAAGTTTTTGATAAATTTAGTAAATATCACGTAACATATTATGTAAATTAGTATAATATAATACAGTAATTTAAATACATTACAGGCATTCTGAAATTCCGATAGCCTTAAGAGCTTTTCAAACTGTCAACAAGAATTTAAGAACGTTTTAAATATATTAGAAAATTGAATAAGTTGGAAATTTACTTATTTTTTTATAAGTTGNATCTGTTCAAAAGTAACATTTAAAGAATAAGACTCCTTTAAAAATACTAAAAAATGACTAAAATTTACAGATAAATCCAATTGATCCTATCTAAAATATCAAACTGACAAAAAATGATATATTTTAATTAAAAACTATAAAAATTATAATATTATTTTAACAATAATTTTCGATCAATAACTGTTGTACTAACACTTATTAATATAAGTTTGTCCGCTTGTTTACAATTATTCCATCACAATTTGACGGTGTAATGTCTAATACATAGATAAACAGCCAACATGAATAATTACAATTATCGCAGTTTCTCTTGATGACATAACAATCTGCCATTGTAGATAGGAAATTGAATATCGGTTTTTAATAGTAACATGATTATAATAAACTAAACAATAGTATATATTCAGTATTTTATAGATTCTTTTATCGTTTATACATTCCTTCAAGGCTCTGGTGCTGTCAAAAAAGACGGATTTCCAGGATGTCTACTAGGCTATTCGCCTATCGCGTTGCATAAACATAAACAACAGTTGTGGACATTTTTTCTCTTGACGGATAAGCATTGAGGATAATACGAGAATAAAAGAATTTTCGGATAATTCTTTGTTTAAAATTATACACATTTTTAGAAAACTTTTCTTGAAACTTTTTATACTGAGCGTTAAATATAAACTTTCTCACCAACTTTTGATAAAATCTAAAAGTATTAATGTTATTTGTATTTATAAAAATATAATATTTATGCAGATTATTGTTAATAAACAAGTCAAATTTTTATTTTTCTACTAGGAAAATTAAAATAGAATTTAACAGCTTTTAATATTTTTATATATTATTTTGCATAATATATAACTAATGTATAAAAAGAAATGAAAGTAATAATTTCTTTCATTTCTTTTGAGAAATTTTAAGAAAAAATATTAACCTGAAGAAATATAAAAATATTTTATTTACGCCTAATTTTGATAACATTAATAAACGCAAATATGTTCAAAATGTTAGCAGAATATTAATATTTGCTTCTATAATGATTAAATACACAATTTAATAATTTATTTAACAATAATAAACATGCAAAATAGGCGAGAATAGAAAATTAATACAGAAAGCACAATTAATATTATTTAATTTTACATAAGAAACGTAATACAAAAAATTATTTATTAGTTTATTTTTTCTGCAAATGAATAATTAAAATGATTTTTATTTGATAAGTAAATATAAATTGAATATAAAGCACAAATGAATAAAGTAATTAATCATTTACTTAACTATTTAATAGTCGATAGGAAAGAGACAAAAATTGTTCAAGTTAAAGCGAAGTTTAAGAATGTTTATATAACTTTTGCCAGTAGAACATCTCATAAATATATATAGTATATAGTACATATATACTGTATATATAACTTTCTCGAGACCTGAGAATAAAAAAAAACATTTTATCTCTCATTTTGAGTATTTTCTTTGTCCATGATATTAACTATTGATAGGATTTGTATCATATTATTATATAAAATATAGAATTAATTTTATACTTAAATTATTATTACATTTTTATAACGTCTGAAAAATAAAATTTTATCGACTTTTTCTATATACTCATATCTAGTTCATACATAAAAATATAAATAACATTTATTTATTATTTTCTTTTTTTAACACAAAGCATCTAAGAATGCTATATTTTATCACAAATTATAAATAGAGAAAAATTTTATAATGATAATCAGCTCTTATTCTGGACCAATTAAATTATTTCTTTCAAAATAATTCTTGCAAAAAGAATATATATATATCATAGTGACAAGAGATACATTATAGGTCACAGTTTCAATTGAGTAAATTACTTACTCGAAGAACCTAACTTCAATATAACCATTTTATTTTAAAAGGAAATTTGTTTTTAAAATCAATGTAACAAAGCTTACATCTATTTTTAAAATGTTTTTTATGTTTCAATGTGTATATTTATATAAGATGTTTTTTTATTAATCAGTAATGGATTAAGATCTTCTGGAGTTCTATATAATTTTACACTTTCTGGGACCCTAATTTTACCTCATAAACTAATAACGTCTAATCGAAGCTATATAATTATCTATAAAATATACAATTGCAACGATAAAATTGCTTAATTTTTGTTCCAATTTCGGGCCTCCTAGGTATATGCCGCACTGCCTAGTGCTACTAATTTTAATACTGGAGTATATCAACCGTAAAGCAGTAAGACAAATAAAGATTGAAAGCATTTCTAAAATAAAAGATTTTAATAAGATAAAAATGTAAACATTAAACATAAAACTCACTAGAGAATACGTGATTAATTATTAAACAACAATTATAAACACCAAAATACATTAAATTTTTTATTCAATAAAGTTCAATAACATTTTTTTTTCTTCTTTTTTTGAAGAAATACAGATGTCATTTACGTTTCCCTTCATTTTGTTATTTTCTCTCGGATGAAATTCCTTCGTATTTTTTTAATCATTAATGTTCCAATTTGTTTAATTTAATTTCAATTTTATCTAGATACGCAGAAAATTGTTAAAGTGAAGCGAATCGTAAAAATTTGACTGGAGTATTGAGTTGTAGCAATACTCATTTAATTCGGAATTACTGGAAATAATGATTTTAATTCTTCATTTTAATAAAATTTATTTATTTTTCATTAAATTTACTTCATAAATCACTTCAGCTTGATTGATAAGCCATTATAATAAGACGTTTGCAAGAAAATCAATACACTCATTCGTTTTGAGTTTATTTATATTTTGTTATTTATTTATCATTAATATGTACAAGGTTGAACATTAATTTTTACTTTCTGTGAAATTTTGCGTAATCCCAGTTATAATTGATAATTAGAAACGTTTAAAGATAATAAGATATTCTTTGGTTGTAATTTATCACAAAATGTGATCATAATTTCATTCAAATCTTTGTTTGCATAGAGAAAATGAGTTAATTACCTATATACTTGATAACAAGTATATAGATAATTAACTATTTAACCTCATTTTCTCTTTCTCAGGATTTTAAATTAATGCGACAAAAGTTCTTAATGCAGCATTAAGAGAAGCATTATGAAAATTACTAACAAAAACAGATTTATTATTAAATTATTGACGACTCTTTTTATTAAAACATAAGCCAGTTGTTAGCTGATTTTGGAGAAGATCCTCTTTTCATTATTAAAAATCCATCCACTGCATAAAACTAATTTTATTATACTTTTAGAAAGTATAATTAAAGTAAAATTGGCAACAGTTTGGAGGAACCTTTACTGAATAATTTAATATGATGATTTTTTCCCGGCTCCAAAGGAGAAAAACAAGAGCGCGAGAGAAGAAAAAAGAACACTCTACAACGTAAAGTTCAAAAAAATAAAACGGAAAGGAGCAGATTGGACGGAAACGGAGGATATCCGAGAGTGAATGGTTCGCCCCTAGCGTTGCACATTTACCAGCTTAAACGAAGGGATAAAAGATTGACGAACGTATAAGGGAGGAGCAATTTGTCACCAAACTATGACACCGGATTAGAAGAGGCATTGTTGTTTTCGACCATCAAGATAGCCAGNGCAAGAATATGTAAGAATACACCTCTCATATTCATTTGACTTCCACTGTCTGAAAGAGATTTACACAATTGATTATTATAAATAAAATATTTTATTAAATACATAATGAAATGTCGAATTATATGTACAGTACTGTACATATTTATCATTCAATATTTGCTAATTTGACTGTATTTGTTGATATGCTAATGGTGAACAATTATCTCTTACACGTTTCTCGAACATAGAATTTTACGTTTAAACGATATAAATAAATTTTATAATCGTACATTTATCAATATTAATGCATTTAAGTTATTATAATCGGAAATTGTCGTCATAATTATTTTCTAAATTATAATAATTCAAATGATAATTTACTCAGATGAATTATTAATTCCAATTTTCCGCCATTAAGAAAAAAAAATAATAAGTGGATAATGTAAAAAAAATATAAAAAAAAAGAATCGAAGTTTTATACAAATTGAATATTCTTTCGAAAATATGCTAAGCTTATTATTCGTTTTTAAAATTCAACAAACTGGATGTAACCATCAGAACCGAACAGAACCAATTACATAGTGAAATCATTACTCCTCCCATTGCTTGTACTGCTTGAGAGCATTGCTGGTAATCTAAGAATTTCCCAGCTTTCGTGAGGATAGCTTTGCAACAAGAAAATTATTCAAAATGCCTCAAAGGAAAGTTTTGAATAGTGTGGATTATGATAAATATCCTCGTTTTATAATTGGTCGACTTCTGGCCATTACTCCGCTATTGATTTTGTATTTCCTGTCATGTTGCTGATACTAACAATATTTACCAATATTACGTTAACAACATAATGTTGTTCGATGACTTATACCAATTATATTGGTTTGAAACTCGAGTAAATGCGATAAGTTCGCGCCATAAGTTATAACGATTACCTGGGGATAAAGTAAACGAAAAAATGTATTATATTTCACTTCATAATGCAATAAAAAAAAAAAACAAGAAGGAAACAAATACTTCTTACCGATGAAAATATGATGATGAAACAAGCCAGAAAATAAATAAAATTTAATATCTAAATTAATTTAAGATGAATAGCGCGATTCGCTTTGAATTTGATGTATATATACAAACGGTTCGATTGATGGCTAGATAATGCGTGAAGTTTTTGAAAAAGTTTTTCATATTTGTCGAGTAGAAAATATGCGATCGAAACAACTTCCAGAAAAAAGTAGAATATCGGAAGGTTAAAAAAAAGAAGACGAAGAAGAAAGGAAAATTCCAAGAGGAAGAACAAATATTTTTGGTATTTGTGAGAATTTACCTGCTGCTTCAGACGTAAAACATATATCCCAACTTAATATTGATACTGGATTTTCTACTAATATTTAATTACAGAATTAAAGATTACATTTTTTATAATATAAATGACTAAACATTTTATTTTCTAACGCATAAGGTTCATATATTTTAAATGCTATTAAAAATTAAAAACAGGACGTGCCGCGTTGAGAAAGATGAAAATATGATTAAATATTTTTCTCTTGGCTTACAATAAAAACAACTATTTTTCAAAGCAAGCAATAAGTTAATAATTACAATTTTTATACGGCTTTTAATAACAATTAATCATAGTCGTAGTATACACGATGTTAACCTACATAACAGTAATATCAACTATAATTATAGGTTATGCGATTTAATTACTCAACGCCTAATCCTTTATAACGAAGATCCATATGCTTAATATATATTAAGCTGAAGGTTATTTTCGGAGCGAGAATATATATCAATTAAAATATAACTCTTAATTATTGGCGATTAAATAGTTGAGATTTATGGTATTAGTCGTGTCATAGAATTGACTAATTCTATAACTAACAACATTTACTGTATATCGATTTAATCAAGTTCTGTTTACACAGAGCATCGTGCAGATAGCAAAGCTTGGAAACAAATCCGGATTAGCTTTGACGCGATCATGTTAGAAAGCTGGAGGATTTTCCTATCTATTAAATTGGAGCATTTATGCTATATTAATTTTGTATGACTATTATAAAATAATCATTTTTAGTGATGGCCGATAGTTTTTCCCATCTGTACCTGGAAAGAAAAGATGCTCGATAAAGAAAGAGATAGCGAAGAAAAAAGGAACATGTTGTGGTTTAACAGAATCTAGTTTCTTTGCTTGTAATGCTACTCCCTAGAGAATAGGCAGAAATTAGAATGGATTGCCATCCTATACTTTCGATGTCTGGGACTATGTTACGCTTAGTGACATGTTTTTCAATGCCATTTCTTTTAGTTTCGCTTAAAAATTATTGAACTCCACAGATTTACGACACAAATGACTTTCTTGTAATCACTAGAAATCGTTGCCATCACATAGAAAAATTTTGTGTAGAAAAGAGCCAATCTTTTTAAGTCCGACTAATATTATTTTTTTCCCCTTACAACAGACATTCTACCAAGTTTTGATGTTGCCGTAAATCTTTTATCCGAGTTTCTAGCTTTTATAGATTTCTATCTTCGAAGAAAAGACGATTGCTTACAAAAGATGCAGCCCTCTCTTTCTATACAAGCAATTGTCTTTTCGACAAATTCTCCAAAGAAAACTTTTACTGCTGACTCTTTGTAATTTTTATCATTTTTGAGGAGTTGTTTGTTTTTTGTATCGAAGTGTTGTTCAAAAGTAATTCTGTGTAAATTAGAAAGTATTATCTATTATATATGAAGACTGTATCTAATTGTGAAAGTTAGCCCGGAAAAATCAAGGCAGTTTGCCACATCTGGAGCCAGTAGACTCGCACGCTCCATTACTTCGATAGAGAAATGTTGAAGGCAGTTGTTTATCACTTTCTACATACAACCCTAAGTATTCTATCTTCCCGAAACAATAACTTATCAGTTAGAAAAATAAATTATTTAATTTTCTTCGATTAAAATTCTCGTTTTCTTAACGGTAAATCGGCTCGTTTTCTTTAATCTAGGAATTTAAATATCATTAAATAAATCCCTTTACGTGCAAAACAAAAAATGATTTAAAATATTTNTCTACTGTATTTATAACTGTGTGTTTTATACATAATATATAAAACAACACACAGTAGTTATAAATACATATATATTTAATGAGGGGTTTTAATTCTGTTTAAAATTAATTTCAAATTATGAAAAGAAATTATATAGAAAATAATAAATACCTCTTTTCTAGAAATTTCACATTCTTTTTTATATAATTCATACTTGGATGTTTCTTCAGTATATATGTCAAGAGCTTCTATAATTTGTTCTGCCTTTAAATAATAATATATTTATTAAGTAAAATAATGTTTTAACATTTTTTGTGTTGATTAATGAAATAATATCTCTTACAGATTTTATTGTTTCTATTGTTTTCTTAGAAGCTAATCCACTTTCTTCATCTGGTTCTTCTGTATCCTGTCAATCAAAACAAAATATTACATTGTATAAAGTACAATGTTGTAATAATTAACTTTATTTTAAAATGAATGCACTTTTTGAAGTATGAACTTAAAAAACAAATTAGAATTTTAATATTCATTCTGATCATTTTGAATGTATATTTAATAGGCTAAGAATTTTTATACATATACTAACTTACAATAATTAATAATTATAAGTAAAGTAAAAATAATAAAAGTTTTCTTATGTCATATATTCTTACATTGAAGAGCAGAAAATTATAATTTCAATAAATCTTTCTTGAACATAACTTTAATATTTTCAAACCAATTTACCAATGAAGAAGTAATGAGGAGAATTTTCTTTATTAATTTTAATCATTAGTTCTTCAATCTGGAGATCTTTCATTGCATAGTTCCTATATACAGGGTGTTTATAAATGAATGGTGCGGTTTTAAAAATTAATAATAAATCTATTTATTACCTTAATCTCAGGCATTGACCGAGTTTATGTATTGTCAATGCCCGTGTCCCTTGAGGAACTGTGTGATCAGATAAAGCATTGCACTGCAGACCATCACGGAGGACATGCTACACTGCGTATGGAAAGAATTTGATTACCATGTAGATGTGTGTCGTGTGACCATGGGTGCACATATTGAAAAATTGTGATTAATGCATAAAAAATTTGGACAGTTACCGTTACTTATGCTGTAACGTTTGCCCATATAAGGTAATAAATAGATTTATTATTAATTTTTAAAACTGCACCATTCATTTATAAACACCCTGTATAATGAACAGTTTTTGATTGGCATTGTAACTTATTTTAATCAATGTTACAAGCATTCATGTCAACTGAAACATTCCTCAAGCTTCTTGTTTCTATGACCCTATTGAAGAGATATTTGCATCTTATTTAAAGTGTGCTGCTCTTTGTTTTCACAGACTCATTCATTTTTATTTGTTTACATTCATTCTTCTTAAGCAAGATAATGTGTACCATCTCTTTTTTAAGCATCTGCTATTATTTTCAGAGAGCAAACTCCTAAAATAACTTTTTGTGGATGCACAATGGACTTTTTAGGTCAAGATGCTTTCCACTTGCACAATTCAGTTAATATATAATAAACATCTTACATCTTCAAAAGCAAAAAGTTAAACAAACTTCTATTCTAAACTATTACAATTTTTTTCCTTTTATTTGGTTATCACCTCTCTGCTAGTAAAACATATTTTACAACACTACCAAAATTCAGTGCATAAAAAAAATTAATTTAAAATGTTACAAAAGAAACAGTAACTGTGCAAGTCTTCCATAGAATTAATTGACATGCATGGAGTAAGTAATTGTAGCATTCCATGATACCTGCAATCGTGACATTATGATATCTAGACTTTGGGGTTATGTGAAGGACAGGGTTTATGCTGACATCCCAAAATCAATGACCTCAATGATCTTTGTACATACTGGACACTATTGTTTTTGTTATACTACAGATATTGCAGAATAGATGGCAGAAAATTAAATGTCATTTAGGTATTCTTTGTGTAACAGGAGGAGTACACATGGAGCTTTTATACTTTTGTGTAAAAAGAAATAAAGATAGAACTATGCTGATTTTTGCAGCAAAATTTAATGAGTTTGTGTTCAAATTGCAGACCTTACTTTTATTTTAATTCTTACCTAATTTTACTTACAACCTACAAAATGTGTCAGTTTGAATTTGGACATGACTATCCCTCTCTCACCATGTGTAATGAATAAGGACTAAATAATTACCTAATTCCTGTTTATGATAACTGTAAAAAAAATAAAATTTTTGCTATTTTTTTGGCTTATTTATCCTAATTTCACAGGATGTAAAGCTTTCACAAAGAAATATAAAATCAACAATTCATTCACCAAGTTCATTTTTTCAACGTAAGAATTAAAAATGTGTTTAATTACAAAATTTTTTATTATTGTTAATTATTATGAGAACATCTATACTCAGTGTGTATATGTTATAATAGTATATCTTGCAGTGCCATAATATTGTAAATAAAAATTATTCTTTATAAAATTTATTCTAAATTGTAATTTAGTAGTTGTAAGTTTCAATATCTATTTCATATCAGCTTATATCTAATGCTTAAGTAATTATTCATAGTTATTTAGTATTATTAAAGCAGGAATCATTTCAACTGAAAATATCCCAAAGGAATTCTTTCACTATCCTTAACAAAGAATAGAACAAATTTAACAATTTAATAGAAAATAAAAGAATTTCAGGCTGCTATGTTCATCTACATATTGATATTATAAAAATCCTGAATTATCTTAACTTCATTATGAAGTTAAGATAATTCAGAGTCAATAAGCAATCATAATCATCAGAGAGTGTACTTATATAAACATATATGGTATAGCCACTATTTGTATAGACTGTGTGTGAAACAATTGTGTGAAAGCTTAATGCGTATGAAAGGAATGTGAAACAATTGTAACAAAAATAAGTATTTATATATCTAAACAGAAAAGGTACAAGCAGCTACAAATTTTTCATCTCCATTATAATCTTGTGGGATTTCTGTTATATATATGCAATCTGTTGTTAAGTAGAACATTGTTAAATAAAGTATACCTGTATTACTTTTCTATTGAGCACAAATTAATGTACAAATAAAATCTTTCAAATTTATAAAAGAGATCACTTTTTCTGTATAAATATTCAAAATTTTCCAGAAATAATTAAATAAAATATTGAATAATTTTAATTAATACAATTGAAAGTCAAAACAGTTAATTTCATAATATATATAACAATAATAATAATTCATAACCCAATTTAATTAATTAATTCCAAACAATGAGCTGAATTATTGGGCTATGTTAGGTTATAAGAGTAGACTTCTGTCTATCTCTAGTCAAATTACTGTAGCTATTAATTTATTCATTAATTTAATCAAAAGTAGCCTGATAATTCAGCATTGTTTGAAGTTAGTTAATTTCATAATTTTAAGATATTCAATGTTATATTTATGGAAATGATTTAAAACAAGTATTATATAAGTATTTAAAAGAATATGCCTCTTAATATGATTTATTTAAGTGTCAATACTTCATTACAAAAATTTACATAAAAATTATGTGTACTTCACTGTAAATATATTATATTGTGTAACTAATTAACTTGTTTAAAATTAATTACAATTCTTTATTTCTAAAATATCATATAATTAATAATTACTTTATTGCTTTCTTCCAAAAAAGATTTTTCATATTCTTCTTCTCTTTCCTGTAAGTAATAAAATAAAATTAAAACTAAAAATCAAAATATATTTTTTAACATTCATTATATCATATAAAAAATACTCTACTTAATAATTAAACATAAATTAGCATATTATGACAGTAATAGAAATGCAAAATGAGCCTAAAATATATGACTAAATATGATCAAAATTATATTTTCACATTTAAATGATTTTTCTGTCCTTATATAAAATCTCCTAAATAAGTATTAAAAGAAAATGATGACTTGTAAATTTATCTTTATACAAATTTATTTATTTTTTCTCTCTTTTCACTAAGAATATCAAAAATAGAATTTAATAAAATAGCTTCTAATTTCAGAAAAAAAAAAGTTTATGATGTTGGTTTCTTACCTTTTCTTTTAATAATAGTTTAATGTTTAGAAAAGTGAAGGTAAGAGAATTAAAATAACAATGAAGAGCAAAAGTACAATAAAAAAAAAAAAAACCATTTTAATATGATCTATAAGTCAGGACTGACCAACTTATAGATTGACGAACGTATAAGGGAGGAGCAATTTGTCACCAAACTATGACACCGGATTAGAAGAGGCATTGTTGTTTTCGACCATCAAGATAGCCAGATACCTTCCGCCTGATTGAGAAATGACTGTGTGAAAAATGGGAAGCGGCAAGATGATTTTCGAACCGAAAAACTAGAAAAACTATTAGGGTGGCAAACTAACGGCGGCATCAGTCCTATAGAGGCTCGCTCTCTCAATTAACGAGTCGTTCGTTAAAACTAACCGACTACATGTCGTATAAATCTTATTTGATTTACAAAGACCACTTAACGTCAATCTTTTATGTTTACAAAGAAAATTTTGTCTTTCGGCTATACTTGGCTTATATTTTAATTATCTTTGCTGTGCCGCCGGAATTTTTGTCGCTGATAAAAATTCTTATCGATAAGACTCGACGAAAATTTTATTAGATGCCAACTTGATTGTTAAATGTGTATTAAGAAAGCTTTGATGTTTTTTAAAAATACCCCAATTTGTTAATAAAGGATGTTGTAGGATTTTAGATTTCCTATTTACATAAATATACTTCAATCCAGTAATAAGGAGATTCTGGTAATCCCCATTTCGAATGTTTTAAAGTTCGGTGAGCCTTTTATACTTACGAACAAAGAAAGAATAGGCGTCCTTGACCCAACGCTCCACAGAAGAGCTGCTCGGACTATCGATCGCTACTAGAATTAACATGGAATTAGACCGAATCCACGGGAGATAGTTTGTTGCAAGATAACTAGGAGATTTTTCTATTCGTTCGCCACTGGAGGTCTCGGAAACGTAAAGTATCCAACTCTAATCTTCTGTTCTAGGATTTGCAAAAATCCTACTCTCAAGCTAGGAAATGGCAGACATTTGTCTTGAAAAGTAATCTGAAGCCGGCTTTCTGTGTGAGATATAGTTCTTTCGGCCAGGAAGAGGCCTGTCAAATTTATAAACTCGTCTTTTTTGAAGGATTTCTTTCTTTTGTGCCTGATTTGTTTCAATATAGGAAACATTCGTCATTTGATGATAAAGGATTTTGATTTGAAATAGATTTAAGTTTCGAGTCATCGCAGAACTTCCACTTCTTATAGCCATTCTAAAAAATGATCTGTTTTTTTATCATTAAAGAATCTAAAGAGAAAAAGATTGTTAGCAGAATCGGTTTTATTCGTCAGAATTGAGTAGTTTTTTGTTGAAAGCGATTTTCTCCTATAAGATATTTTGAGAGGATAATACTTTATTTTAAATGGCATCCCTCTATCAGATGGAGAGGATCTTCTAGTTCTAGAATCTAGAATTTCTGCAGTTTTGTGGGCCATTGACTAAAAGGCCTCAACTGGCTGTTTCGGTCGATGTTCAGAGATCTTTAGCTGAAATGATCTTTTGCAGTCGTTGACTGGGGAAGCTTATCCACACCAACTGCTCTAATGATTACGACCAGACAAAGAAGAGATAATTGCCATGTTCTTCTTCTACTCTCATTTAACTGTTAAATAGATTTCATTTGGTACATTTTATGTTTTCTTGACTGCGTTTAGAAATATTTTTCGAAATTATTATATTCCTAGGAAAGCTTTGCTAATAAGAATTGAACTGAAGAACTAATTACCATAGCTTAGAAATATCAATTATATAATAAAAATTTAGCATTATTTAAAATTTATTTTTTTTAAAACATTGCATTTAAAAGCTTATATAACTTGTAGAGAGGAAGAATTAAAATGTATCTGAAATCAATAAATGTATATTATAATATATTACAACATAAAAACTTTTTACGATAATTTAAAATGTAGGTCTATATAAGATTATTCTATTGTATTTATTTATTTTTCTGGTTTCAATAACACATATATTTGCATTTTATTCAATTATTATTTCAACAAAGATGAATAGCAAAGCAAAAGTAGCTATAAAAACTCTCATTAAAATTCACTTGATCTATTTTCATAGTTATTATCTCTAATGCTAAATCTTTTTTCCTTAAATCATTAAGAAGTTTATAAAGTGTCTATGGAACTTACTTTCTCTTTCGACGTCCTATTGTGATCATTTGCATTCGGACGTTCAATACATTTAAATATAAGTTTAATTAAAATTCAGACAACATTTAGGAAGTCGAATGGTCATAACAATGAGAACTCGAGCCAGCAAAATTGCTGCATCCATGCATTTTGTAAAAAGAGAACATTCTGAAGGATGAGATGGATAGATTCTGCGAGAAATATCTCATGGCTGACAACATTGTTTCGCGGACATTGATGTATTATCAGAAATCTCACTGTTAAACTCTCAAACGGAAAGAGATATCGAACCGAACCGTGGGTCAATCCCATTCACCATACTCACATTACCGAGATCAATTTAAATTTCTGCCAAAGAACGTCACACTTTGCATCCTGGTATCTAAAATAACCAACAACCGTCACTACTTTTAAGTCTAGTTTATAATTAGACAGAAGATTAACGACCTATCAAATTCTTTATTTTCTGTATCTTAAATAAAATCCGAATAAATACTTATTTTTGGCAAACAATATATTCTCATCAATAAAAGTAGAAAAGTGTTCTAAAGTCAGACCAACTAGAAAAACTATTTCTTTAGATGTTGTATCTTCCATTCTCAGTAATGGAAGTTTCCATTATGATTCTGCCATGGTAATGTTTCCCGGTGGAGAGCGAGATGTCTTTAATCGAATGTCTTTCAAGAGTTCTATCCTTTCTTTAACAGCAATCTTATTTTTGGAGGTGACGATGGCCGTTGACTTTGATATTAGAGAATGTTACCTCACAAACAATGCTTCTGTCGTAATTACAATTCTTACTTATATCTTAGCAGAGAAGTATGGTTGATTGCAAATGAGAATTGAAATGTCTTTTCCCTCTTGATTAAGAACTTTCTCTTTTTCTTTTCTTTTTCTTCTATAAATATTAATGATTTAAATTTGGCCGAGAGTGTAATTTCCTTTTTTTTCCAACAGACTTTCTTCTTATGGAAACTACATAAAATTTTAAATAACATGTTACAAAGGATTACGTTTTTGTCTTAATAACTTTCACTATCAAAATTTTCTAATATCAATACTTACTAATTTTTCAAAGTAGTCGAACAGATGAGGAAAGAATTCATTACTTGAACATGTTTAGAGAATGATCAAAAGGTGCTACCGCTAAAAACAATCGAAAAAATAATATAATAAACTGAAAATTCTTGAAATTGTTTCAAAATCCTTTAACAGGGAAGAAAAATTTTTCTTTGATAAAAAAATAACTTTTTCTTCTTTTAGAAAAAAAAAGTTCGTTTTTTAAAAAAATCTTTAGAAAAACAATTTTAAGGAATTCGCGATTTAAAGCAAAGGAAAATATTTTGAATAGCAATAACAATTTTGCTTATTATTATTATTTAAATTCAACATTCTCAAATTGTTAGGTAAATTAGTTTCATTGAAATTAATGACTTAATTAGTTATCTATTTGAAATAAATTCAAACATGTGAGCTTTGTCACATCAAAAGAATGTAAAAGGCAGATGCTCTTAAGAAAACTGATAAAAGAAAATTTATGAGATGGATATATTTATGCAAACTTTATTTAAATTTTAATACTGCTCTCTATTTATAAGTTTCTTTTATATACTTTTTCGCTTGTTGTTTGTTTGCATTTTAATGAGAATGCGAGCGAAGTAAGGTGCAAATGTTAGTGATTGACGATCCAACGTTAATACTAAAGTAATAAATCTTATTAGGAGTTCGATTTTAAAAAGAAAAGAAAAAAAAATTAAGCATTTCTATTGAACTTTGGCTTTACTTGACATAAAGATTAGTTGGTAAAAACAACTCTAAAGTTTCACTTTTAGAATTAAAAATGGAGAACCGCTAGAGGCTTCCTTATTGTGGCTTGCGTGATAAATCGTTATCGAGATCGAGCAGAATCACGGGTTATTAACTCTTTACTTTTAAAACAGAAAATTAAAAACTTCGTAATTTTAAAAGCAAACATTTACTAAGTTTTCCACTTATTCAAAATTCATACTTTACTGAGATAATTATTTTTAGTTTCCAATAAAATACGGCCCATTAATTATCTTGTTACAAGTGCTAATCTGGACTTAATGAATTCGTATTATCGCTTTAATTTTTGGAAAAAGTTTAAAACCTTGTTATTCCTTCTTCTTTAAACAAATTCCAATAACATAGTAACAGAGGGCACAAGTTGATAGTGGAATCTCATCAGCCAAGTAAATGCAAAGAATGAAGCGAAAGAGAAAAATTCTGTTCATTGATTAACTTCCCTCGATACAGACAAGATTAAATCTGTTTAGCCTCCCTTGTAATTTATCGATATAAAATTCCGAATCAAATATACTCCCAATAATAAAAATAATAATATTCTTTCGACTTTAAAAGTGAATCCAGAAATTCTGAAGTGTATAATCTACGTAACCATCAGAAAAATTAATGAATGCTTTAAATTTTCGTTCGTGAAAAATTGTTGATTGTAAATACGATAATTCTGATAGGCGAAAAAGAAAAAAGAAAAAGAAATAAAAGCCAATCGTGATACAAGTTAAGCTTTCCAGATAACGGACAAAAACCGATCATTCGCTTCTTTTAGTGCTTATTAAACAGATAAGCAGAACCAAAGCAGTTTGGTTTGAGTTAAAAATTTTAATTTTTAATTCGAGAGAGAAGCAAACATCCTGATACAAACAGGACTCTGTCTACACAATTACCGAATTGTTTAATGCTTGAAAATGAACAGATTTACATGAGAATAGCCGAAATGTTTAATTTATGATAATTAAATGATATTTTTAAGACGTTTTCTCGGAAAGTAAAGAAGAAAAATCTTTAGAAGTATGAAAATTAAATATTTAAACGTAAACATTTCCTTACAAAATCTAGATTTGGCATCCGGTTAACAATTCAATTTAGTGCTAACATCACACTTAATCAATTCATTACCAAATAGATAAATATTTGAATGTCAATTGAATATACTATTAATTAAGTGGAAACATTTGAATATCCGAAAATTATTGGAAATCGAAAGATTTATAAAGAATTCTTAACGATTATCTGCCAAGAATTTCTTTCTTTATCGTTACAACAACAATTTTACGAACTGATAAATGATTTCAGAGATTTCAGAGTAAAGATAATATGATACAGGGAAAAGGTAATAAATTGGCTATAAACCAGGCTAATTATAAGAAATGAAATGTCATAAAAAATCAATCTAATCCTTCATTATTATTTAATAAAAACCCACATTTAATTTCATTACATTATAATTAATAATTGATTAAATTTTAATGATAAAAAAAAACATAATTAATTTTTTGGAATGATTAAAATGTATTAAAATTCTATTTTAATTTTTCTTACTTTTATATTAATGAAATATAAATTTGTATTTATCGAAATAAATTAATTTGCGTAAAAAATTTTTATAGGAGGACTAAAATTTGTTTATTTTTATCTCGCTAGATGGCATTCGAAACTTACACTTGAAAACACTAGAAAAAGTAGTTGTCTGTAGCTTTCTATTATCCCTGTTTTTCGTAATGAATGATTTAAATGGGCACGTCGTTTAGTTATATCTCGTCTCGAATGCTAGAAATTGTATAACAAATGGATATTTAGAAATATCGATAGTAGTTATAAGAATAAAGATTTATAAACAACGAGTAATTAGCCGGAAACGTTTGCTGTAGCCTTTCTTTTCTTTATGCAAATGATTATCGGTGGCACGGCCCGACCCGACTTTCCTAATTAAAACGATGCGGTGCAGTCGACACTTAATCCCATCATAATTAATTTCGGCGTCTTTCCTTGGGGGAATGTTTTTCCCACAAAAGAAATTGTCATCAACGACACGACACGAAGAAAAGTCGCTAGATAAGTACGAAAGGTAACGCGTCTACAGGAACAGAAGCAGAATGAGGAAGCTTTCTGTCTATCATAGTCGACTTAGCTGGCGGCGATATTTTATTAGAAGGAGGAAAAAAATGATAAAAAAATCATTTGTCAAGATGAAGAATCGCCTGTTCGGAGTGTGTTTAATTCGTTAAGGATGTTCGGAGATGTCTTCACTTGTGTTTTTCCGGAATTTGTTTCCATAAATTTATATAATAAAAAGAAAAAAATGATAAAAATAAAAAATAAAATTCCAAATTAAATATTCTTTCAAAAAATTTAAAGAAAATGAATAGCGATTGGTTCGGAAACAATAAAAGTCGCAATTTGTCCGTTTGTACTTTGTCTTGTTTGTTTGTTGTCGCGTAGATCATCAATCCATGTTTACCGCTTGATCGAGTTAATCTATGTCAACGTGTTGAAGAAGGAACAGATAGGAAGGTACAAATTGAATCAAAATGTCGAGATACGAATCTAGAAAAAAAAGAAAGAAAATCGCACAATTTGAAATCCAATCTTGCACTTTTATTTCATCTCGATTTTATCGACTGAAAAATGCACGTAAGCCTCTATCTTATATTAAAACAGAAGTAATTGGAAATAGTTAAAGATTTTTTTAAAACAAAAGTTAAAATGAATGTTTTAAATAAGAAACAAGTTATTGAAGAAACTTAAACTGTTCTTTATCGAATTTCTCAAAGAACAAAGAGCTGTAACAATATCCGATGCGAGTTGGAATTAATGAATGACATTAACAAAGACAGGTGGTAATTTACTCCCATTCTCACGGGAAATTTCCCTACGTTTGGTCTAAATTTTATTCGAAATTATTCTTTGGGCTCTACATGTTCTGTAACTAATTCTGTTTATCAAGTGTCTTGGGACCCAGAACCTGATATCGGCCAAACTTTCGGACTTTACAATATAAACTCTTCTGTTATATTTAATCTGGCTAAACACCGAAATCCAATTCATTTGTTTCCTGCAGATTGCTTAAATTCTGTTAACAATGCATGAAAAAAAGACGAAACTCGGTCGACGAGGGTTGGAATTTATGAATACCTCTTTTCTCTTTCGGGTATTCCCCTTTGTCGATTTTTTCTTTGTACTTTGCATAATTTACCTTTTCATCACAGCAAGGAAAAGAAAGGTGTGAAAGGTCTTTGTAACGAGCGGTATTCATAAAATATCATTTAGTTTTACCGGCTGAAAGGTGCATGACCCGCGACAGTCATTAGTGCTTTATGTAATTAACCCAGACCCGTCTGAAAACTTTGAAAACAGAAAAAAAAAATTATATGCTGTAAGAGGAAAAAGAAAAAAATAAAAATAAAATCAGATTTATGTAAACNTATAAAAAATATATATAATTGTTAATTAGAAAAAATAACAAATTAAAAAGTTGGAGAAGCAATAGCATATGTGCATAGTAAAGTCAAGTGCTGTTTTATTTTGTCAATGTGGCTTACTGTAAGAGATATGAGGGTCAGGGAAATTCATGGAATTTAAAACACATATTTAAGTTGGAACCCAGAGTGTAAGTTAACAAAGACTTTACATTCAAGAAATTGAAGCTGTATGATTTTCAATTAATGAAAAATAATAGAAAAATCAGATACATAGTTTAAAAAATTTGTTTTCTTGTTTGTAATTATACTTAATAATGACAATTTATTAATTTATTTTTGTAAGAATTTATATTTTCTACTTACTCTATTGATATATAAATTATTATATTCATATTAAATTAAATTGTGTAAGTTATATAATAATTCTAACATTAATTACAACTCTTGTTTATTCATTTATTTTAAATTTAAATTATATAATAAAGTGAAAAATTCTATCGTATGCTAATTATCTTGTCATTCTATTCTATCGAATATGAATATGTTTTTATATGCTGAGAACAACCATGTTATTAACTATATTATGTTTTATTCATTAAATTCTTCATTAACATTTTCTATCTTTAATAATTGTAGAAAACGTTAAAAAACGTTTTGATGCACGTATTATCTAGCTTTTAATTCTTCTTAATACATTAGATTTCGTTAAAATATGATCGAGTCGCACAATTACAGCCACGATAAATATGATTGACAAATACTAATTAATATTTAATGATATGACATCGTTTGCAATCGGAAAACTAAGACTTTATTAATTTAATGACCATATCGATATAAGCCACGTCTGCTTTTAAAGAATTGTTTACGGTAAATATTTAATTAAATGAAAAGTTTTAAAATGCGTTATCGCAATTATAACGTTATAGAAGCGTGACTTGATTACAATCAATTTTAACAAAAGCAATAAAAAAAATTAAAAAAAAGCGATTAGCATATACAACGTACATCTGTATATCCTATATATATATACAGTACACATAAGATACTACATTTAGTCATGGTTGTCACGCAAAATGGAATGAAAACTTACATAATTTAAAGTATTTACTACTCGTTTGTTCATTCTCACGAATTAGAAATATAACTTTTCTGATATTAAAGATTAATTCATCCGAAGTTTAATTCCACTTAAGAGAATTCTTGTTAGAAATAATAAATTAAATAAAATTATATTATGATTTTATATCATTTTTACTAGAAGAATTTAAGTTTGTTTTAAAAGTAAAAATTTTAGAATCGTGCATCCTTCTAACTAGATGATAAATAATTTTTAAAAACAAATATTTTTATTTCACTTAAAATTCCTTAAGAGATATTATTATAGTTTTTATTACATAATTTTTTTTTTTAAATTTAATTAATACTAAAAATGTAAATGTAATGTAAATAAAACAGTTTTATGCAACGAATGTATACAATATATTTTGTAATTTATTTAAATTTATTAAATGTTCATACCTTTTTCGCCATTTATTTATATTTATTTTTATTTTTCATTTTTTTTATTTAGTTCTTTAGTTGATATATTTTTTTTTTTTTTTTTTTGCGTGACAAAACCCACTTTAGAAAATTATACAATTGGGAGCTGAATAAATTCATTGTACCTATAGCTAATAAGTCTCACTTTTGAGAATTCTCTTTGCATAAAGTAATCACACTTACTGCTAGTTTTCGAATTTTTAGTTGTTAGGAAAATAGATAAGAACAAAGAAATCCGAGCATTCTTGTGACGAAGAAAAACAGACATTGGCCCATTTTTAAAATTTATGTATATTCTTTATCAGTATAATCACAAATACTACTTCTCTTAAATGCTGAAATATTAAGATAAATCTTTAAAATATTTTTTTTATTCTCTTTTTTATTTGACAGAAGTTTTTAAACAAATCTTTGAAAATGGTATTTTTTTTTTATTTTAAGAAATTTTACTTGTCGTCCGAAATTCCCTATCAACAGAACTAAATACTGTAAATTAAATCTATTGAGTATATTGCCAAACTGTTTAGGTTATTATTGAAATTATTTTTAAAATATTTGTAAATTTTTATTTTTATTTAAGCTTTGTTTTTATTATTAAAAAGAAAAAAAAACTTTAGTAATAATTTAATCTGTCCTTTTATAAAAATAACATTCTTTTAGCTTCTCTTACTGAATAAAATTCGTTTCGGCAATCTGTAATTTGTAATACAAAAATTTTTTGAAAAAAATTAATATCATAGACCTAATTGTTTTACATCAGTCGCTTCGTTTAGTTACTCCAATTTCGAAATTAGAAGAAAAGAAATTTTTACGATAAAAGCATGAGATTTTTCATAAAAAATTTCTCTTCTTCTAATCTTGGATTCTATATTCAATTCTCACAATAATTAATGCATTATTGACTTGGATTATTTTTCTTTAAAGTGTATTTAGTAATGAAATTTAAAATTTTGATAAATGCATTTCTATTCAAATAATGAGTTTAGTTGATAAGTACTGTACTTCTATAATAATAATAACTTTTAAGATATTTTATATATCTGAACATAGACAATACTATTTTAACTTACATCGATGGTTGAATGGTCATGGAAATTAAAGCTGTGGTCAGACAGACACTTCTTACGTTACGTTAAGGTCACATCTCTCTATTCTGTTACGTTATATGCAAGTGTCCATTACAGTTAACAAGTAAAGTACTTACACTTTTACAATCTTTTTCTCTAGAATTGTATAAACTTGGTTATTTTTCTACTTCAATATTAATTCGGTCTTCATCTTGCAACATGCACGCAGGAAATGTTAAGACAATTTCGATTAGTTGAAAGTTAGATTCCTTCCGTGAAAATCGACTTGGGACTGGTTCTAACGTAACGGCGTTGCTTCTGAAACGGCTTCCTAGCATATAACAACGTCACGTTACGCCGCTTATGCTATGCTATGTGTGTCAGTCGGAATGCAGCTTAAGGTGTCGATCTACCACTTGGACCCGGGATTAAATCCGGACGGTCGAAAAACTACATAAAACATTTATAATTGTTACAGGCTTCAAAAGTTATAAATTACAAGCAAAATGTGTTGAATGAAAAATTTTATAACAGGTTACAAGCTACTAGTCGTAAGTAATTCTGATTGCTTTATATAAAGTTAATTATAATCAGTAACAAGTTACAACATTGTTTGTCTTTCCGCTTGTTACTTGCAAGTGTTATGCAAAAGGATCCAGAAATTCTTTATGGGTGGTTTCTCACCACCCGGTCGCCTCCATTGTGGGCCTATTCAAAACCATAATAGGTATGACAAAAGGCCCTCTTAGTGCCCGGAGGGCGGAAAGAGACAATAAATAAATAACAATCACCACTAGTACACAATTATTAGTTATTTATAAAATATTACTACAGTATTTGCATATGCTTAAATTAAAAATTTTATTAAGATAGCCACGCATATTTTTATATTATTTATGAAAGAATAAAATAATTTTTGTAAATTTTCTTTTACTATTTAGTGATTTTTCAGTCTAATGATGTTTAATTAAGTGCGAATTTAAATAATTTATAAATTTATTCAGTTTTTCGAATATCGAATTTAAAATTTTAAGCATCCTACCCTTTCATCGATTACATTTAACACATACATTTTACTTTAAATTGTTATAATTATAGAAAAATCGTGTTGATAACCTGTGAAAAAGTATTATGTAAATTAATAGCTATATTTGCTACGTGGTTTATCATGTACTAAACTGATTAAATTATTTTTTACAAATATTTTTCATAATATCTAAATTCTATTTTCATAGATATCAGTTTAAAAATTATAATATATAAAAGGATAAAATGTTTAATTTTTGAATTATATAATTAATATTACAGTTCTCATAAGTTGCAAAATATAAATTGTTTCAGATTATTACTATAACAGTAATGAATTTTCAATCACAGCACTCATTAAATGAAATAAAAATTAACTTAATAGAAATCATTAATCCTAGTTAATGCGTTTAATTATGACAGCAAAGGAAATTTAAAATAATTTCTTCGCGATATTCATTATACAATTTTTAAAAAATCAATACAAAATAATTTAATATTCATAATTTTATTGATGGGCAGACAGAAAATTAATTGTCGGTAGGTGAAAGTAGGCCAAAATGCAGCAAAGATACATTGCAACAATAGGATTTTTTTTAACTGGAAAAAAGTAATCATTTGAGAAATGAAATTGAAATTCTTGCCAATATTAGCATTTGATACGAATTTTTCATTGTTTTTGTTAAAATATATATATAAATCTTTATAATTGAACAAGATAATGAGTTTAATATTTAATTAACTAAATTATTAAAAGTAAAAATTCGCCTATTATCCTTGTATATCAGATTTCTTTATTTTATTAATGCATTTTCTTCAAAATAAATTATCATGACAGCTTCGCACATTATAGATAAAAGAAAACAGGAAATTGGGGGCAAATTACAACAACTGCCTCCATTTCCGTTTGTGGAACAAATGTAGTTGATCTAGACACTTACAGTAAGTCTATAAATAATTGATTTAGTAAAAGAACTAACTATTTTTCACTTGCACCAAATATATCTATTTTTCAGCAGACAATATTATCATTTTTTTTCTGCAAAGCCTAATTAATTAAGAAAACTTCCATAAAAGGAAAATTTTCTCATACACCAAGAGAAAAATGTTCTTAAAATAGAACGATTAGAACGTGAAAGAAAACATATGACAGAAAAAAAAATAAAAAATGACTACAGACGAAAAAAGAAGTAAAAAGTTTTTTTATCGTACAAAAATTTCCTTATTTTATCTGTTAAATGCAACGTCACGCATTATCTTTGCTACAAAAACTCATTTGCAACAATACATATTAAAATCCCAGAAGCACAAACAGTCCTAGTAAAATGAAATTCGAACTCGCGATCTAGCGAATAAGAAATATCGTTTGGACAAACTCTTCCCCCAACACGACAAAAATTTGTTTAGATATTCGACATGCTTATTTTTTTGGAGATGAATATATCGAATCAAAAGGAATGGTTTCAATATTTACGATATAAAATGTTCTTTGGATTTATGTAGGAAATAATCTGTTTTTTTTTTGTTTTAAAATTTCAACCAGGCCATTCTTCATAACCGCTGTGACATACACCAGCAACTACTGTAATTTATTTCAAAGAAGGGACAAGGGACAAGTTCCGAAAACTGAAAAATTTATTCTTAATGTTAATTTTTAAAAATCTTTTAAATAAATTATTTTTATCGGAATTGATTTTATATCTAAGTATGAAATAATCTGTTTTTTTTTTGTTTTAAAATTTCAACCAGGCCATTCTTCATAACCGCTGTGACATACACCAGCAACTACTGTAATTTATTTCAATTTTTTTTGTTGTTGTTATTGTTGGCTAAACTTTTATAATTTTCGTTGTAATGTCGATTAAAAACACTGATCTACGATATATTTTAATTTAAAAAATTTTCAAAAAAGAATTTCAATACTGAGATAGCTTAAGATGACATCTCTCGATTAATGTTTATTTTGGCATAAGATCTGGATAATATACATGCACTGTAAAATTTACTCACCAAGGAGATGGCTTTTTAAATGAAAGTTTATTAGTGCAAGCATAATGACGAGCATAATAAAAGAATAATTTCTTATGGAGCAATGGTACAGTGTAAAGGATCTCAAACTCAAACGACGCAGCAAAGGGTTAGTCTATTAGATGTAGTCTATATCAAACGCAGAGCGTATTCAATATTATTTGGCAAACCAAAACATAATGCAATTAAAAAAACGGGTTCTAATAAAGGTTCTTTGTTGCCAGGCTTTTAAAACTTATGTAAACAGTTAGACGTTTGAATTTTTTCTGTTTTATTATTTTCCCACAGATGTTGCAACTGCCATGTCTTCCCTCATGGTCGAAGCTGGCATTTAGCTATTTTAACAAATGACAGAGACAAATCCGGGTAGACAAAATAAGCATGGCAACGTAATAGACACATTCCTTGAAAACCCCTAGCTGTGGGCAGGTTAGCATTTTCTTGTAGAAAATGGTTTGTTTGCAATCTTGCCATGAAAGGCGATACATGAGAGCACAGGACTTCTTGAGTGCTGCTATACCATCAAAGTCCCTCACAAAAATTACTAGAGGTGTTTAACTGTCATACGAGATGATTCCCAAACCCAGCATGCCAATAGTGGAGGCAATTTGCTGCTTAACAGTAAAGCAGGATTGAAGCATCGACCAGTAGTCCTCCACATTATAACACAATAATTGTTCGTTCCCAAACTGAACTGGAATTTATTGTTAAAGATAGTACGTTGCCAGTCCATAGCAGTTCCATGGCATCACTTCAAATAAAGCCATCAATGTTCGGGTGCTATTGGATGGACACAACGATCGCCGCACATATAATTTGTCTATGCTAATAGTCTGCCAATGGTACAGGAAAAGACAGATTTTCGTAGGGAAGCTTTCACCTGTCTCTGGATGATGGACAAAGACAAAAGCATCATTTCATCTATTTGTACTTGTCTCATGATCAGACGATCAACTCTTTTGATGGTCTGTTTGGGGCATCCAGCGCCTGCTGCCGTGTATTATGTGTGCCTTGATATATTTACCACTTCCAAAATCTCACTGACAGATCATAACGGCCCCGATGTTAAACAAGTGAGTAAAATTGCCATCTTGCTTCCCCCAGCTTCGATAATGTGGCTTTTCTCAAATGCCGTCAGCTATGCGTAATGTCTTGACTGTACAGGCCATCTTGGAATTTGAAGACTTAAACAACAGGCACACTTAATTCTAAAACAGTACCTTATGCTACTGTTTTAAAATTTAATGTGATGATGATGGCATTATCTGGAGTGTAATCGATCCACAACTGTAATCATTTACATAACTGAGACATAATTGTATATCAAGCTTTGCAGTAATCGGAAAATTCTATCTGGATGCATAACTTTTTTGTGAATGAGTGTATGTATTTTTTTCATTTTTGATTACTTCCTTCCTTTGAGCACAGAGGGCTTTTTTCTATATCTATTGATACTACGAATTCAGCTAAGCCTGCAATGAGAAAACCTGAGTAGTGAGGGACGGGATCCCTCACTACTCAGGTTTCAGGGATTGTCTGTCCATATTTGGAACCGAGAGCATTAAGAACCGAGAGCAGGCGGGCAATGCTCTCGCCTGCTTTCGGTTCTTAGTCCCCAGAGTAGTGACGGCTGGATGAATGAGAGAACAAAGACAAAAGCATTATTTCACCTATTTGTATTTGTCTCATAATCAACCTATCGCTCTGAGGAACCCGGGATAAAATCCGGATAAGTCGAGAAACTACAGGAATTTTTCATGGGGTAGTCCGTCTAGATATATTGAGCCCTTCCCTCACCACTCGACTGCCCTATTGTGGGCATGGCTAAACCCATAATGGTCTTAGTAAAAAAAGGCTTAGTGTCAAAGGCCGGAAAGAATTACTAATCTAAAAAAGATTCCCAGAGTGGTAGGCTACGCCTTAACTATCCTGGCTATTCGGACGTCCGTTAATATACGCGTAGGTTGAGAGAATAAATAATACAGTAATAGCATTAAACAGAGTGATTATAATTAAACTGATCCTAATAAGATTCCGCTGAGGCTCGTTCTACTGGACATAATTATATCGATGAAACTTGGTATATATGCTATTAACAACATGGGGAAAAGATTTTTGGGAAACAAAAATTAGTTAAAATTTTCGCCATTAGGAGAAAAAATGGCAGCGCTTCAAAAACAAAAATCGTAAGTCAATAAAGCAAAACATTATTTTGCACTTCACTTTGCACCATATGTTCAATTTGCGTGCCAGTTGCGTCGATTACACGTTGAACGCATTATATTGCATAATCAATTGTCCTCAAAGCATTTCGGTTGGAATATTGGAGATATGCTGTGTTATGCTGGAATTCAGCTGAGGCAGAAGCTGTTATAGCACGGGCACATTGTTTTCTCAGTAATTTGCATAACAATACATCACAGTACTTATTCTTGAAACCCATACTTTCGTCTACATACGAAAATTCGAACTAATTTTTATTTCCCAGAAATATGTTTTCCAGCTATGAATAGCATACCGCGGATTTTTATTTTCATGGCTTTGTTTTAAATAATAGAAGTAAAGTATGGCGATCAGTCAAAAAAGACTCGTTCCAAGATTATTACATTTTTGTATTCAGGGATCTTGAAACATCAATAAATGCAAAAACAGAAAAGAAAATTCAGGTATGAATGTTAGTGTGTGTATATGTGAGAGCACGATTTTGTTCACCCTCTTCGAAGCTTAATAACTCCGGTGCTTTTTGTCGAAAATGTCAGTGGCGTGCTGTCATTAGAAGCGGTGGATGCGCCGCTTCCCTTGTATTTTTTAAAAAATAAATACATATACCGCATTATGTATCTTACTACAAATTTCTATACTACACGTGAAAAAAAAGATAAGATTGCTATTGTATATTCGAATATTAGTGGCGGAGTGGAAGCGCCGTATCGTCAGCATCCAAAAAGCCAGATTCGCGCATGCGCTTTACAGAGCACCAACCTCACCCGGTTTAGCCGATGGAAGCATATGACCTCGGGTGGATTCTACACGTATACCGCATCCTATTCTATCCAGGACCGGTTCTGGGCTGTTAGCCGCCCTCGCCCGATTACGTGAATCACGAGTAGATTTATAACTTAACCCAACCGATAAGAATTTACTGGTATGTTTTTATGACAGTTCTGTATAGTTGGCAGGAGTTTTAAAAAATCTATTAAAATATTTGATATTTTTATTCCGCTCTCCGATTTTATATTACTCACGGATTTCAATGTTAAACCAGTGATATTACGATTTCGTATGTCCCATCTATAAGGAGATGTAGGCTACAATTCTTCTATAATGTTAAAAAATTACCTGTTACTTTGGCAGCATCATTTACGACTAAATTTAATGAATGAGAGAGATGCACGAGGTACAGAAAAAGCTCTAGAATTTACTTTCCTTAAATTTACGATTTATGTATCCGTTGTCATAAAAATTTGTCTTTCCACTTTTTTCCCGAGACTACAAATATTCGAGTACAAACTGGTTTCGACTTATTTCTACTTAAGAAGTAGTTAAATAATTAAGCGATTAGGGAATTGGGGACGTAAACAAAACTCTGATGAAAGATCCGGAATATTACTTAAACAAAAGCTTATGTCTAGCCAAATACAGTGGGGACTGATTTCTTCGTAATATTAGACGTAATATAAACAGAAATTTTTCCAGTTCAATGAGAGTGACCGAAAAGTTGTAAATTTTGTAAATTTCCGTGGATAACACCTGGTCCTAAAACGAATTAGTTAGAAAACAAATGACGGACAATCTATTAAATTTAACATATTTAGATTTTTACAGCTATGGTGAGAAACGTTTAAAATTTACAACAACCCTGTCGCGTCCTTTGAGATATACTAGTAATGCGACAAAAGAGGCATTTGACATTAACCGGTATGGGCACCCTCGGGATTTGGCATGCATGCACGCACTGCACACCTACCAAGATCGTCTCTGATTCCATCCATGAGCCACTGGTAGGGAGCAATTTTAACTAACTTGTAAGCAGATTGTTTTAATATTTAAAAAGTAAAGAACATTTTATGTTATTTTTATGTACGTTTCTTCACAAAACTATATTCATACAATTGAATATTTTGTACCAGGTATGTATAATTGTATATCCATCACACATTTTATTTTAACAAGTAATTTTTTATAATTTTATTTTTAATTTTAGCCCTTATATCGTGGCTAGCGATTCAGAATGTAATTGCCATATTGAAAATTTATTTTAAAAAAGTTTTCGCTCAAGATCATATAATGAAAAAGAAAACATTATTAAAAGAGAAAGGCCAATGCCTAAGTTAAATATAAATACTTCAATAAAAAAATTTGTTCGACATTTTCACGATAAAATGGCTCTGTAAATGCATAAAAATGCAAAAATTGTTTTGTTGGCTTGCCTACTATTTTCAAATGAAATTAGTGTGTGGAATAAGAATGGCTTTGACAATTTAGCTGGCAAAAGACACGAAAAATCGTCGATTCTTTCGTATTTGAAGCAATTTGGAAATCAAAGCGGAATAGAATTTAATATTAGTAAATAATATAAAATAAATATTGAAAATTATAACGAGATACACAGTATTTAAATTAATAGATGTTATATGTTTTTATCAAAGCAAGAATCGGCATTTAGGGGGCGTAGGGAATCTATTGAATCTTATAACAGAGGTAATTATATTGAACTTGAATTACGTCAGATAAATAATCTATTAAAAATACATTTAAAGAATTAACTGATTGCCCTTGGAAGTCGGCTTCTTACAGAAACACAGCTTTCCTATCATCAAATGTCACGGCACGCCACTGGAAAATGTCTGCAATTTTTCAGGGAGGTTTGTGTATTAGGGGATTGTTTGTTAAGAGTGAAGAAAGAATGTATAATGGTACACTGGTTTGATTAAAACATGTGTTTAATAAACGAACAAATACAGAAAGAACAGCAGAACAGCACAAGTCTCGTTCCGCCATGTGCTACAGAACATGGCGGAACGAGACAAAAAGAGCGCGTGAAGATTTAACGCCCCCTGGCGCAGTATGAAATTCACATTCCTTGACATAATGCTATTAAGTTTTAGTGGTTAAAGGTCGACAAGATGGAGAGATAGAGAGGGTCCATGCGTCATACCTTGAGTAGGGTCTGACTTAATAACGATTTTATTTGTTATTAGCATTTACAATCTTTTCATAAAACACATTCCTGGCCTCAAAATTAAGCTTTTTGCCATTTTATAATTAAAAATATAAAATGTTTTTCTTAACAAGATCGCATAACGGTGCCGCATGCAGTTTTAAATGTTGCCGGGAAAGTTAAGCAACTCGTTGTTGGAATTTTTTTCATTTTATTTCGTGATTTACAAATATATTTAAATTTTTTATTTATATACTACTTTTATTTATTTTAAATACCTCTTTAAAGTGTGGTCAGTTTTCATTATTTTCATTTTACTAAATTATCGACGTTAGTGTTTATTGTAATTAGATTATTAATATAGTATTTTGAACCTGTCGTCATGATATTTTCATAACTTTTGCTGATTTATACGTAAACCTGTATAAAGAAATAAATAAATAAATCATGCAAAAACAGACATGTTTGTTGTTTTACTATTTATGTTAAAATCCTAATTTTTCATTAATCACGCAAAGAATTTATTTTAGCTGGCCCCACTATTTTCTGGGTGTACGAACCGCCACTATTTTTGTTATAAAGCGTGTCTTCGCTTGCCACCAGTTTTCATTTAATCGAAACGATTTCTGTTATGGCGTTTTCGTGTCATCTCTTCCATTTTTATCGTCTTTGATGGAAACGACTGTCGGGTCATTTAGCATCTCGGTCGTACAAACTAATATATTGTTAATAATGCCTTTACCGTCGATAAAAAAAGCTTCCCTCAAGAAATAATATAAACCAGAAGTGATGATGTAAAATATTGCCGAAAAGACAATTCAGAAAGGAAATATAGAAGCTGTTACCTAAATCAAAACAAAGATGACCGATATGAGTCATTTTAGTGCCTGTGTAATTAGTGGGCACTTGTTTTTAAAATCGAAAAAAGTGCCTTAAATGTAAATTTGGCTGATATTTTCAATTATAAGTGAAGGCATGTACAGTACAGCTAAAAAGAGGCTGACGCTGTATTTAGGCTAATGTAAATCACATTATTTTTGTGCGGTAAGTAAAATGAAAATAAAGTTATGGCACTATATCATATTTTTACTCCGCCAAATTTCATCTTCAACTGATTAAATATACCAGCAACATAACTTTCTTAACTTTCCCGGCAACATTTAAAACTGCCTGTCGAGATCTGTTATATTTTATTTTTAAAATTTTATATTTTTAATTATTATAAAATAGCGAAAAGCTTAATGTTGAGAGTAGGAATGAGTTTTCTAAAGAAAAAAAAATTGTAAATGCTAATAACGAGTAAAATCGTCATTAAATCCGACCCTACCGGAGATATGTATGACACACGATCCCCCTTTATCTCTTCACCTCGTCGATCTTTGACTATCAAAATTTAATAACATTGATCTCCTAATAAATAAACTTCCTTGCAAAATTTTTGACAAAATGCATAGGAATTATTAAATTTTAACGAGGGTGAACAAAATCGTGCTCCCCCACAACACATACTAACATTCATACGTACACAAAAAACACCGAATTTTTTTCCATTTCTCGACGTTTAAAGATTTCCTGAATCCAAAAATGTAAAAATCCTGAATCCAAAATTGTAAAAATTTTATGACCGATCTCCATACTTTCACTCTGTTACATACAACAGCGCAGGAAAAGTAAAAAAAAAAAAAAAAAAACATATGGTAGTGTTCTATGCAGGCACAAAAGTTTTTCGTATTTTTTAGATTATTGCTATAACAGTTCTTGATAAATCCTATAAAATTCAAATCCTCCTGAACCAAGGTAAGTTTACCTATTTAGTTAAATAGTTATCTAGATATGTAAATTATTTATTGCATTATTTACTATTGAAAGCGTTTTTATTTTGTTCACTCTAGATTGAAGCGAGTGGGAGTACAGTACAGGAGAATCTTCTAGTAAAGATAAACATGTAACAGTATTTTTATATTACTAATTTAGTAGCTTTTAGAAATATTATTTATTTAATAGTACAATAACAAAGAAATTCGCAATTAAGTGTAACAAATACAGGACAAACGAGTGGTACAAGTATCTAATATCAACAAAAAATCATTTTAGAAACAATACCAATACAAAACTTTTACGAAGTCCAACAAAATAATCCTAAGCAAACAATTAATTTTGACGGTGAATTTGCAGAAACATTTTAAAAATAATCCAAGGTAAGTTTTTTGCTATACTGTAAGTATCTAAACTTTTAATTGATTGTTTGCAAACAATTGAGCTGCTTCAGTACCCGAACTGCTTTACACTATCATCGTACACGGGAACATCCCAGTTTATAGCTTTATTACTATTATTTTGTCTTTTATAAGAATAATTATTCCAGAGAAACGAGTAGCTTTTGTATGGAAAAAGAAATTTTGCATTTTCAGCATATTTTGACTAACTGTGAACGTTTTATATCGCTACGAGAAAAAATTATTTGGTTATACTGTTCTTTTCGGGGGTCGTGATTCCTCTGCTTTAAATTCGATTCAACTGCTGAAGAAGTTTGGGAGCATCTGTCACTTTATGATTTTGTTATTAACATTTTGTCTCTTATAGGTAAGAAATATTATTTTTATTTATATTGCCAGATGCTCCCTAATTTAACTTAATTTAATGTTATTTTATTTTACCTTACTTTTTTCTAATTTTATAATTCGGTGTAGAATGTAGTTAATACCAAATATTTTGTATTTGTGAGAGTTTGTTTTTCTCTCCTCGCATCATGGACTGTGTATGTATTATGCTTAATTTAAATAAATAAATATCATCGTAAACATAGAAGAAAAATTCTATCTTTAAGTATTCAAAAATCTTGAAAAGTTCTTGCAACACAAAACTTAACTGTCTAAAGCAGATTACACATCCCTCTTCCAAATATAAAAGTTCAAATTGTAAATGTTTTTATTTGAAAATGTCGTCATAGAGAGAACAATCTATTCATTTAAATATTATTACAGTTGATCAAAAAGAATGTGATATTTGGCATAAGAAACGAAAGTTAATAACTAGAAGTGAGGCATATGGACTATTGTATATATACAGGTCAAACCTCGGGTTTCGAACTTAATTCGTACTTAAAAGTTGTTCTAAAACCGAAACAAATTTTCCCATAAGAAACAATATAAAATGATTAATCCGTTTCCGATCCCCAAAACAAAACCTGTTTTTTTCTTTTACCTTTTCAGCTGTATTTTATGAGTAAAAATGCCTATAAAGGCAATATAATATTATGTATAATATTATTTTATTTATATCTATATTTATTCTATATATATAAAGCAAAATGTTGTGATGTCGCCAACCAAAACTGAAACTAACACATTACAAAGTGCTATAAATAGAAACTCAACTCCATCTGCATGAAATACTGTATAACCAAATCAATCCAGACGGACAAATACTTTCTGAAATATGTTTCAATTGATTTGATTTCAATTTTAATTAATTTATTTTATTTTTTATTTTACTTTTAGTTTTAATTTCTGTGTAAAAGCCAGTTTTTATTATTATTTTATTTGAATGTCATTTGTATTACGTGAACGTTAATTAACGTGGTTTTTTATTAATTTTATTTAGATTCAACTGTGGCACGTACTGAATAACGGAAATAGTAGCTTTTCCGTATGCACATTGATATATAATTTAATTAGCAACGTCATCGATGATACGTATCGTGACACAGTGCGATTTTGGCGCCACTAACTTCTGAATCAGTAGTCCTGTCGTTGATTGGTCGGGCTGTCGATGTTGTTAATACAGAAACTATAGGACCATCGATGGCCGGCTCTGCCGAGTAGCTTGTTCGGCAACCGAGTTTTCTAGCGGCAGTCGGGGTAAAAAGGAATTCAAAATTTTGTTTGTAAACCGAATTGTTCGAAAAACGAGGAGTTCGAAACCCGAAGTTTGACTGTATTTGAAATCGTATTCACGGTTGAAAGTGAAAAATATTAGAATTATAACTGAGCTACAGTAGAGCATCGATTATCCGAATCAATTGGGGACTGGGATTAGTCGTATAATTGAAAAGTCGGATAACCCGAAAAATATGAAAAAATCCATTATTAGTGTAGTATATTATTATATCCCATGTAATTAGTATATTAGTATATCGCTATTAACCTACTTCGCGTTGAATTTTCCTCCATGTTAAGCCTATCAAATTTTTATAAAAAATAATAATCGTCGCTATTGTATCGTTAAAAATTAGAAAATTAAGCCTCGTTTAAATACTGGCTCCTTTTCATGGTCGATCCAGTTTTGCCGGCTAAAACACGTAAAAATAATATTAAAGTAGCCAAGACATAGCCAAATATTGTAGCGCCACATCACTAGCGGACATTTGAATTTGCGGACTAGAACGCGGTCGATTAACCCCCGATTAACCGTCACCTCGGTTAATCGGGGGGTCAGATAATCGATGCTCTACTGTATTTCAAGGTAATAGTTGCACTCAATCTGGAAACATAAAAGAGTGTTACATTCATAATTTTCGTAAAAATAAGACGAAAAACAAAGTTCACAGGTGCTGATTAATTGTAAATCCCACGTTTTCTTGGTTGGACTACAATTCAGATTAGCATTTAGGCTAATCGTTTAGAAGAACAAATTGATAAATTTATTAAACTAAAATGTCCTATTCGGGATTCTAGCTCGATTATAAATTTTAATGAAGTTTCAAATATATAGAAAAGCAAGATGATGGAAGTTTTCCTTTAAAAGAATTACATACTTTGGACAGATACAGTTTGGCAAGAACAGTGACCATTTAGAAATATGGCACCTCTAGGCTCACGTCTTTCCAAACTAGTATTGTCACTTTTGCACTGAATGATCCTAGTTTATAAATTTAATTTTGCAGTAATTGTATTTTTGCAGTTTTTTAAATATCGAAAGGACAAACGACACTACTGTTGAAAATCCGATTAGTACTGCCAACTACTATGTTCGTGCTAAATACATCCATATTTTAATTCGTATTACCCAAAATATATGCCTTATTTTCTTCCTACTTAAACTTTTAATTTTTACTAGTTCCTTTATAAATTGTTTAAACATGAAATTATTTTTTCATTTTATTATTATTATTATTTTTGAATTTTTTAATTCCCTTCCCCGAACTCTTGCGCCTGTAGCCCGGTCTAATGGGCCTGATGGGAAATCTGCCACTGGACATTGGATTATTAAATGCCTCTCAATTATTGTTGATTTTATTATTTAAATCTCACACGATAAAAAGTGTATCGTTTTACAGTGGATGTTGACAAAGCATATAAGAATTTTTATAGATGTAATTCAACATTTGTGTAAAGCTTATTTTCACTATTATCTTATAGAGTTGATAAAGCATATTGTATTATAAAAATGCATATTAATGGAAAATAAGATACCGTAATTATCTTATAATTAATTGAAAACATTTATTAAAACTATTTTCGGACTAAATTAGAATACAAAAGTTGGTTATTGAAATAATAACAGTATTATATTTTGTATCTGGAGTAGTAATAACAAGGAAATCGTATCGCAAACAACTCGAAATATTTTAATTCGTTGCAATTATTAATTCTCTCTAAATATACTCTTACCCTAGCAATTTTGACTGTTCAAACTATCTGTTCGACTTACTGTAATTGAGATTTTTTTAATAGGGGTCTTATATGCTTTAAATTCAACTCTTCGCATTATTTATCTATTAAAAATCTCCAGTATCTCCTATATTTAATTTTGATGATGAGTTTTCCTTTATAGCTTTGCCAGAAGTTTGGCAATTTTGTTTTGTTTAAATAAGTTTTTAACCCTGATGGAGTTTATATAGTCGACTCTCTATAACACGGGTGCATATAGTTCGGATTATTCCGCTGAGGCTCGTTCTACTGGACATAATTATATCGATGAAACTTGGTATATATGCTATTAACAACATGGGGAAAAGATTTTTGGGAAACAAAAATTAGTTAAAATTTTCGCCATTAGGAGAAAAAATGGCAGCGCTTCAAAAACAAAAATCGTAAGTCAATAAAGCAAAACATTATTTTGCACTTCACTTTGCACCATATGTTCAATTTGCGTGCCAGTTGCGTCGATTACACGTTGAACGCATTATATTGCGTAATCAATTGTCCTCAAAGCATTTCGGTTGGAATATTGGAGATATGCTGTGTTATGCTGGAATTCAGCTGAGGCAGAAGCTGTTATAGCACGGGCACATTGTTTTCTCAGTAATTTGCATAACAATACATCACAGTACTTATTCTTGAAACCCATACTTTCGTCTACATACGAAAATTCGAACTAATTTTTATTTCCCAGAAATATGTTTTCCAGCTATGAATAGCATACCGCGGATTTTTATTTTCATGGCTTTGTTTTAAATAATAGAAGTAAAGTATGGCGATCAGTCAAAAAAGACTCGTTCCAAGATTATTACATTTTTGTATTCAGGGATCTTGAAACATCAATAAATGCAAAAACAGAAAAGAAAATTCAGGTATGAATGTTAGTGTGTGTATATGTGAGAGCACGATTTTGTTCACCCTCTTCGAAGCTTAATAACTCCGGTGCTTTTTGTCGAAAATGTCAGTGGCGTGCTGTCATTAGAAGCGGTGGATGCGCCGCTTCCCTTGTATTTTTTAAAAAATAAATACATATTAATTTTAATTATATGAAAATAACGCACAATATTTTATTATTACCGCATTATGTATCTTACTACAAATTTCTATACTACACGTGAAAAAAAAGATAAGATTGCTATTGTATATTCGAATATTAGTGGCGGAGTGGAAGCGCCGTATCGTCAGCATCCAAAAAGCCAGATTCGCGCATGCGCTTTACAGAGCACCAACCTCACCCGGTTTAGCCGATGGAAGCATATGACCTCGGGTGGATTCTACACGTATACCGCATCCTATTCTATCCAGGACCGGTTCTGGGCTGTTAGCCGCCCTCGCCCGATTACGTGAATCACGAGTAGATTTATAACTTAACCCAACCGATAAGAATTTACTGGTATGTTTTTATGACAGTTCTGTATAGTTGGCAGGAGTTTTAAAAAATCTATTAAAATATTTGATATTTTTATTCCGCTCTCCGATTTTATATTACTCACGGATTTCAATGTTAAACCAGTGATATTACGATTTCGTATGTCCCATCTATAAGGAGATGTAGGCTACAATTCTTCTATAATGTTAAAAAATTACCTGTTACTTTGGCAGCATCATTTACGACTAAATTTAATGAATGAGAGAGATGCACGAGGTACAGAAAAAGCTCTAGAATTTACTTTCCTTAAATTTACGATTTATGTATCCGTTGTCATAAAAATTTGTCTTTCCACTTTTTTCCCANGACCTACTAAAAACCATTTATTATTTAACGTCCATAAAAATTATATTTATATTAATGATGTCTGCAAAGTTCAGCGAATTTTTTGCAAAAAAAAATAATTTATCAGGAAGCACGCGAGCGCCATTCGATGACAAGCTCCACGAGGAAAACAAGCTTAAGCAATGGCGTCGTCGAATAGTGCACACTCGGTAAGTAATCCTACAATTTTTTGTTTATGGCATAGTTTATATGGATTATTTCCAAAAAATTATACGTATTTTGGAAATGTTGAGTCGAATTAGTCTAGAATCGATTAATTTTATGGAAGAAAACATTTCAAACAGCCGTAGTCCGTAAACTGCATACGTGCAAGGGCTGTGATTGGCTCACGTATTCAAGAACTCTTAGAACATCAATTTTATAAAGAACGGAACGTATCTACCGTGTTATAGAGGGGTCGACTGTACTTATTAAAAATTTACAAATATGTTTTTAAAACGAATATGATTGAATTCTGCATTTTCGGTAGACATTTTCAGTTTCTGTACAATCTAGTACAATTCATTTTTTTTATATTTTCAAAATACACCTGATCTTTTATAAAATTTCTTCTTTATCTATTATTCTATATTTTCAAATCATGGCTAATTGGCTACTTTTTGGCAAATTTTTACATGGAACTACACAACCGTTTAATTAACCTCAGGAATTTTTCGGGATACGGTTCGTCTGGATATGTCGCGCGTCTCCCCCCACTCATCCAAATCATTATGGGCCTGGCCGAACCCGTAATGGGCTTGCTAAACAAATGTCTTGGTGCCCACAGGGCAGAAACAGTTTAAAAAAATATTTACTGAAGTTTTCTTGGGTGGTTGCAAAATTATAAGCATTTATTTAGTAAAAAGATCAGAAGATTTTTGAAATATTTTCCTTAGATCCCAGGATAGAGAAAAAACAATTGGTGCAATAGTAATGAAATTTTGTAAGAATGATGTCAAAAACCATTCTCAGATGGTACTTTTTTTTGTGTTTTTCTATTTGTTTTCGTTTCTTAGTTGCAGGTTTTAATGTGAAAACATCCATATTTAGAAAAATGCATATCCTGAATAGTTTACTGTTAGCAAATATAAATTCCTTTAAATTATAATATATTTAAAAGAGCAAAATAATTCTGTGCTATTAATACAATCATTAACTCTAAAGTTTTTTACTGATTTAAAGCAAAAAATTTAGCAATTTGAAAACCACCTACTTGGGGGACAGGTTTGAATCTGACTTCGTGCAAATGAAAAAGGGATAATTTTTTCCACTTTTTTATGCCCTATGGAAACTAGTGTCATAGTAACATTGTAATCATACCCACCATTCGGTCAGGTCCACAGTGAGCAACAGGACCGAGCACCCTCAAAATTTCTAGGGTTTATCGACCGCCTGGATTCGATACTAGACATCACAGAGCGGTAGGCTTGCATATTAACTGCCTCGGCCATCCAGTTGTCTAGGTATAGACTAGCTCTCAAAAGTGGCTTATCTTCAAAGTTTCAGTTCTAGCTCATGATCAGAAACCTTAGCTATGTAGAAACAGGCATGCATCTGAATGGGCAACTAAGCTGAGTTAGACTGGTCGGAAAAACATATTCTACGCCCTTCGTGGAGTCAATACTAAAGACCAAACATGTATCCAGCTCTTGTACTTGGAAAAAAATAACACAATCAATCAAATCTTTATTAATGTCTAGCAGTACTAAACATTAATAAAGTGTCTTAAATAATCTTTTAGTAATAATATTTATTTAAATATTTAGCAATAATCTTTATTTAAGTAATAATCTTTTAGTAATAATTTTTATTAGTGTCTAGCAGTGCTATGCGGAACTGGTACGAAACTATCAGTTCCGCATAGCACTGCTAGACATGAGACATACAAATTACTTCAGAACTGTTTGTAATATTTACATAAGTTACTCAGGGCTGTTAATTCTATTATCATCTATAACATATACGCAAAGGTAAATTAAAATTACATATCGCTTGTTACATATATGACTTACCTAGGTACTGTACTAGTAGCACATACAGTACATTCAGAACATTAATACAGGTACTGTACATAACTACTTATCTACATGTGACAATATCACGCCTACATATACAAGCGTACACGCATGTTTTTGACGAAAGTAAATAATATATTGAATTGTTTGCTGCTGCCTATAACCCTTGCACGTAACCTATCGTTAAAGTATTATACCTTAAAATAAGTCTGGTGAGAAATTCATAAACTTCCTTATCGTTGAGTAGGATGTCCCTTTGTTGCATGGCCATTCATGATCCTGCCTCTTTATTAACACCTTGATTTGGGATGATTTTTCAACTCTAGCATTGGACACTGAAATACATTGTGATCAGTACTGTCCCGAGTTTCGCAAATTGGACACTAATCAAACTCATGATTGATGAATCTACTCACGTAACTCTTACGGTGATTGGAGATAGAACTTACCGTAGTTGGTAAGGAAATGAGTTAATACATGGTTTTGGAGATCCATGTCATTTTATTTCGTTTTTTTAACATCAGGAAGGTATTTATAGGTGATGCTGTCACGTTTTTGATTCCAATTTACCTGCCATTCAATAACCATTTCCCATAAAGACATCTTTATGGGAAATGGTTTATGGGAACTACTAAAGACTAGAAGCTCATTGTAACCCATGGGAAGGTTTGGGTCCCCTGCTGCTGCCTTTGCTAAATATTTTTCCAAATCGTTTCCTATGAAGCCCTGGTTGACCTTAATCCACGTTAGTGAAAAGTGGTTAGATGAGCTAGTTAAATTATGATGGATATTGTTAACAATAAGATGAGTGATATTTTTAATAGTGGTATAAATGGCTGTTGTACTATCAGAGATAATATTGATATAACTGTTCTCAAATGCCATGGAACTCCAGTGAATTGCCTTGCAGATAACCAGAAGCTCTGCTAGCTGTATTATGCAGTTATTGAGTTTATGCTGCTCGTGGTAAATTTCCCTGTGCTGTTCATAGCCACAAAGCTGCTGCCAACACCCTCGTCATGCTTAGACCATCTGTGTAGATATTAAGTGTTGGTTTCTTATATAGATTCGTGGTGAAGGTATGCCTGGGTTTACTGTGTTCTCGAATAGTGTTCTAAGTTCATAACAGTCAGTGAGTGCAATGTCCCCATTAAGAGGATATGTCCCTCTGCCGGCTCCATATTTCAGCAAGATATTTAATGCGCAGATCTATTGGAGGTCTATTAGCTATAGTATGCAGGCTGCAAGTAGGAGCATCCTGTAGCCCATTGTAAAATGTAGAAGAGCTTTCCTTTATGCTGACAGAAGCCACCTTCGATTGCACCTTACCTATTTGAGTGTTCCCAGGCGGGACATGCATATGTGACAATGGGCACAAAGATGATATCGTAAATTGTCCCCACTGCACTCGAAGTAAGTCCCCAATTGTTCTTGGCTATTTTTGAGACAGATTGGAAGAGAAGTCCTATCCGATTTGCTGAGCCCAGGAGAGAGTGCGATCGAGAATCCCCAAGATATTTCAGTGTCTTGGTGATCCTAATACTCTTCCCTGACATCCAAATAGTGGGTTTCCTTGTATATAGGTGGTGGCCTCCCGATTTATTAAATGCAATCTTCTACGTAGGAAAATGTGCACTCAGCTTAGGTACAATTAAGTTAAGAAGTATTATTGGATCCATCCACTGTATCCAAAAAAGCTCAGGTCAGTTTTCCTTAGAAAGTCCTTCTGAGAGGAATCTCTCTTGACAGATCGCCGATGTGTTGTGTCGACTTATTCCATCCATTGGAACATTATCCGAGAAATGATTACTACATTTCTCGGATAATGTTTCTACATTTACAAGATATACATAACTAATAGCTATAGAGAATATTTGGGTAGAGAATCTCTGATTCACAGAATTTCTGGAAAAGTAGGAGCGCAGAATGTTTTTCTGACAAGCCAACTGATCGCAGTTGCCCGTTCAGATACACTTTCCTATATAACTAAGGTCCCTCATTATTAAGAGTTGGACATGAAACTTTGCAGATGAGCCATTGGGCACTTTTTGAAAACTTCTATACCTAACTATTTTCATCAACTCCTAGGAATTTGATTGAAAACTACTTTTTACATCTTTAGGTATTTTTATCATGAAAGCATTATCCTATATTGCATGAGAGCATTTTTCAATAAGTTAGTATGTTTTTTATACTTAATTTTCAATTTTACGAGTAGAATCCTAAGCTATTCTTCCAGCAAAGTTTGCTATTGACAGAAATTTTATAGAAGGAAATGTTTTCTTTAAAATAATATCAACATTCAGTGACACTACAGAAGATTCTGTTTTTGCTGACACGATTTTTTTCTCATTCTCATTATTATAATAAAACATAATCACAACAACTTAAACCACACAAACAAAAATTACTTGTCTTTGGCTAGAGTTTTGCAAAACAGAGTATTTCGAGACTCGATGAGTCCAAGTCCAATGCGATTATAGTCCGAGTCCTCGTTTAAATACAACACACTGTATATATCGGTTCCCGTTTATTGAACTTTGTGGCATCTGGAATGCATCCAAACAACGAGAAATGTATATATTTTTAACAAAGTCCAAATAAAACATCTCTTTGTGTAGTTTAGTTAGAATACTTTTTATTTACGCCTGTATGTCGAAATTTCATACATTTAGCAAATATAGTTTATTTATTTATTTATACAAATAAATGGAAAAGTCCCGAAGGACAGTTGATATCCAAATTAACAAATATGCATAAAAAACAAATACATCAAATTACATAAAATTAAAAATTATACAAAGCGTTTTTACATTTTAATTTAAAACAAGACAAATTAATATATAAAACATACGTAGTCGACTAATTAAAATTCTTATCCTGCTTTGCTAACACTCCTTTAATTATCATTACTAAATTATTATTGTTTGCGACAACACGTTTCCGTTACATTTCAAATACGCATAAAATGAACCATTATTGTATGAAATAAGATATCTTAAACAGAAATAAATCAACTAAATATTTAGAAAGTTTACTGTAAATACACATTTCACTTATGGCATCCTACTTATCCGGAGTAGACCACCTATGAAAAATTCTTGGGGAGTTGACCCTCCCAAACTCGATCCCGAAAAAATCGCTTGATTATTTAATTGTTTTCTGAATCTGCGTACAATTTCTTTTATGATTTGGAAATATTTTCAACTTTTTGCAACTGCAAAAATTCTATTGTGCAAGATGTAAATAATGTTAGTATTGTAGACATGACGTCGAAACTAAAATTAGCAAGTTTGGTATTTAAACCAAACTTGCTAATTTTATTTTACTTTTACTAAGTTTTAAAGATAAAATGCAATTAGCAGATTATCTTTAATAATAACCTTTTTGTTTCCTTATATCTTTAGTAATAATGTTTCCGAACATTTCTATTTAATGATGTTAGACTCGGACTCGTCGAATTTTAGATCCAATATTCAATCCAGGTAAAAGTAAAGACTCAACAAGTCAGAGTACTCGAAACGAAAAATTCCTATCCATTGTCTATATTACATGCTTACTTAAAAACTGATGATGTCGAGCTGTCTTTAGAGGGCACAAACAATGTATTTTTTACATATTTTGCTACGAGTGTAGCGACGTTTCTTTCCATCTTATTAAAATAAATTATTGTTGGGTTCATTTTATTACAATTGGAAATCCGGAAAAGATTCAGCGTTCTACTCATTTGCGAAACATTTTGATACGAGAAAAAAGTGGATTTTAGTACTGTAATCTTAAAACTCGTTTCGAATACACATTTCTGTAGAATAGAGATCTAAATCAATTGACATTTGTCTTTATTTGTTTTAACCTTAAACACTACAAGAATAGAAATATTTAATATTTAACATCCTGTGTAAACAACTATTAGAATCCGACTAATTATTACGTTTATAACTTAGTTAAAAATAATCATTAAAATTTATAATAATATTATAAAACAGTTGCAAAATAATTAATGTTTGACTAAATTAAAATAAATTACCACAGGTAAAAATCTAAAATCAATATTTATATTACTTTGGATATTCAGAAATGTCATTTAATATTTCAAAAATTACTGTAGTATTTCAATACATATTTTCTACATATTGTTACTAGTTTTTAAACTTTTTAAATTGAAAAAATAAGTAGTTTAAATTTTTAAGCTAATTGTGTTTTCAATATTTAAAATACAGTATGTATAATTATACAATGTATTTTACCAAAGTTTGTATGATATATTTATATATAAATAACAAATAACCAGGATTTGTAGAAAAGCAAATTTTATTAATAAATCATTTGAAATACGTTTTGAAAGTTGTTAATTTTTAATTTCGCAAATGAAAATTTCATTTTGTTGTTTTATCCGATTTTTTTTATGTACCGCAAATTGCTTACAATTAATACATGTGGAAAACACGTTATGTGTGGATGTATTATTGACAAGACTATGTCTTGTTTATGAAATCGTACTGCCGGCTGGCTAACCAGCTTAGAGGTATGAAGGATTACATGTTAGGAGTTGCAGTTTGGCACAGAGTATTAAGTGCCCAAATCATGCGCGCATAAAAAAACCAGACTTGTAGATACACAGGGGACCGAGAAGTGAGTCAAAATAAAATACAAAATGGCGATACTCTCTACAAACAGGCAGTAGTACGAGATTTGCGCATGCGTTGCTCTTTGGGAAATGCGAACGTTGTGAAATCGAATTTTGACAAATCGTATCTTTGAAAAAAAAACATTTACCTGTCTCGTGTTATCTCTGGTCGCCACGTTCTAACCTTGACCGCTTGACCGGAGGTATCTCGTTTCATCATCGGAACGTTTTTGAAACTAGATAGCGTGTCATTATAATTTTATATTAAAGCTAACTTCCAAAATATAATGTTTTTTTCTTTTTACATTTATTAATATATATATATTGTTTGTACAAAATAAAAAAATATTTTCAAAGGATACAAGCCACCGTTATTTTTTCAAGAACGGGAAATTTTTGATAGGCATCGACAACAATTCAACCCGGAGCGACATGCAACGGAGAGAAATCTCGACATAGGATAGGTTAATATGCTATAGGTTAAATTCGCAGAGTAAAGAAATATATATATATCGAGGTTAATTTCATGGAAAATGTATCGTGGTGATGACATCGCGGTCGTGACCGTGGCCGACGAAGTTTGAACGATCCCGTTCAAAACCAGCGATACCCAAAGAAGATTGGAGAATGAGAACGAGACCCGCCATGAGCATCGAAGTGATCCCGTTTAGTAGTGAGTCTCCGAGATATAGTCTTGTCCCAAATACGGCTTTGCCGTTTTACTTGTTTATTTATTCTGATCTTACACAAATTAATCACAAAGTAAGGTAAATCTTACTTTGTGATTAAGTTCAGAATTATGTAATACTAGTTTCGTATTATATAATATGTCCAATAATTCTTAGCTATTATTAATATATAACTATTATTTATTTATTTCTCATACAAAAGGAAATTCGCAAGACAATTGATTTCCTCCTCCGCTTGTAACAAAGGATTAAATTACAAACGAACAAAAGGTATTGTGATATCGTCACAATGCCGGGCTGCAATTTTTAATCATATTCCTAATTTATTTAATTTAAAATATTTTTTCTCGATCTCAAATTAGTGTTGTCTTTGCCCTTGTACATTATGCTTTTCCTCATAACAACAGAGTCATACCGGTCATATATGTAATCTCGTTCAGGGGGAAATTTTTGAATTGAAATCACGTGACTTTCCGGTTGCGACCGGAAGTCACGTGATTTCAATATATTTAATCGAGTTTCCTGCCCTAAGCTTTCCATTGTATTTAATAAACTACCGATGCAGGCGCCCTATGATCCTATCATCACCCTGCCATCCTTTTTATCACTTGCCTTCTTCTCTCTTCCTCTTCTTTCACCATCTTTTCAACCTCCAGGCCGTACCTTTGAGTGGAACCAGGAGGCAGCCCCTTCTTTCAACTAGTAGTAGTAGCCTAAGCTTTCCATATCTGGACTTGCTAACACCGTTCTCAAGATTAGCGAAGGACAGACAAACGGACGAGAGTGGAAATTTATAGATTACAATTTTTTCAAATCGCAGACCAATAACAAAAAAACTGAGTTGATAAATATATATACTTAAATATAATTAACAAATATAATAAAATAATTATGAAGTTTTTTGCGAGTGTATAACATCTACAGAGAGGCTAGTTTCCCACAAAAGGCCTCTCGGAGGCATCCCTCCTTGAGACTAAGTTTCTGAGAGTAGTGTAACCACTCCCTTTGTATATATTTTTTCTAATTGAATCAATAAATTGATTGATTAATTGACGTTATAAAAATTGTTTAACAAGTTGTGTTTTTAAACTGAAACTTTATTAAAATTTTTAAAATTTATTTATTTAACAATAACTTCTCTGTTGAAACCGTGTCTTTACCTGTGTTGAAACCATTGAGATTTATCTCTCCATTAACATGGGAAATGATTGAAAAGAAATTAAAAAGTTTAGATGTGCCAGATCACATAATAGAACTTACAGAGTTTAATTACAGAAGTAATTATTTTTTTATGAAAGATAATTTTTACACACAAGAAACAGGAATAAGTAAGGGATCCGTAATTGGTCCAAACTTGGTAGAACCCACAAAGGAAACTATTGACCTTAACATAAACAACATAAAAGATGTAAAAGTCTATAAGAGATAGGTCGATGATATCTTCATAAACGTTGATAATAATAAGGATATCGATAAAATAGAGAATAGAATGAATAAGTTAAATCAAAATATAAAATTTAAAATAGAAAATGAGGCTACGAATAAAATTATTTATTTAAATCTTACAACAGAAAGGAAAAACTATAAATTAGAATTTAGGACTTACGGAAAAGTGAATTATGGACAAAAGATAATTGATTACAAATCAAAAATTCCTCTATATATTAAGAAAAATGTATTTAGCATGGAGTATAATAAAATAAAAAATAAAACAAACAAACAGGACAATATAAAACGGACATAAATGATGTAAAGAAAAAATTAGTGTTAAATAATTATCCAGACAATATAATTGAAAAATTTTTCAATATAATTGAGTATAAAACTGCAGAAAAAAAAAAAAATATATATATATAATACACAGCCTTTTCATACATTCAAGGTCTTTTTGAAGAATTAAGTACAATATTTTATAGTTTAATATAAAATTAGCCCCTACTTATAAAATACCACAAAACCAAATGATTAATCAAAAATCGGAAAATAAGAGAAACGATTTAACTGAAATAACAAATGTTGTAGGCCTATACTCTATCCCAAGCGTACTGTATGTACAGTACATGCGACAGTTCTCAAATTTATATAGGAGAAACAAAAAGGAAAATGAAAGTTAGATTAAAAGAACATACTACCGATTTAAAATAGAATAGAATTAATTCTGTTTTTCATGAGTATTGTACACTCTATAACTGTAATATAGATAAAAACAATATAAAAATTTTTCATCATAGTAGAAAATTTAAAGAAAACGTTGAAATTATAAGATCTAACAATAAACTTAATAAAAATTTAAATATTAAAATAAATGCTAATTGAATAAAATTATTGTAAAATAAAATAAATAAATATTATGCAAATTATAAATGTGTATACGCGTATATGCAAATTAGTTAACGTAGACATGTAGTTTGTGGGATGATTGGCAGTGTTAAACTTGTGTTAAGCAGTATGTGCAATATTGTTGAAACTGTATCAAAAGTAAAAATTGAACTCTACAAGTAATTTTGTACATAAAAATTGCACCAAGGTATGTAAGATTTTTATTGGAAAAATGTAGCGTTGTATAGTTTTAGGAATTTTTAACTGTTTTACAATATACGATAGTGTTTGGATTTATATACAGTACATCAACAATAGATTTAAAATCACTGTCGAAAACTTATATCGGATATGTCTAAAAATTAAAATCTTTATAAAGCGATATTTTGTTAATATTATGTACAGTCAACCCCCCCTACAACACTGTCGATTATTCCGTTTTATATGAATTCCATGTTGTACAAGTCACTTATATTTTACAAATACGTGTGCCAGGCTGTGAACGGCTCATGTATTTGTAAAATCTGTGACTCATATAACATGGAATTCATATAAAATGGAATAATCAACAGTGTTATAGGGGGGTCGACTGTACTAAATAAATATTGTTAACCAACAGATGAGGGGCACTAGCCTGAAACGCGTATTGCTATAAAATACTGAAACAAAAAGCATTTGACTCAAGGTCACTGCGCAAATATTTAAAAAATTCGCCAAAAATCAGATTTTCATTACAGACATATGAATAAAATCAAAATTATTTATTATTAACAGTAGTTTCAACTATTGTTTGTTATAAATACAGTATTTTAAAAAAATTTGACCTTACAAAAATGTGTAAATATGGAAATAGTATACGCGAATCATCAAATTTTTTTTGGACTAAACCAGCAAGCTAGCGAATATTGTTCTGTATGTTTTGGTATAAGATTTATTTATACGGTCTTATTGGTTACCGAATTAAGTGACATGAATCGGTCTATCACTGGTGGCAAACTGTGGCACACGTGTCGAAAGTGGCACGTAACGTATCACATGATTTCGATTTATCATCTGTGTTTTTCAGTCATCCTTTTGGTTTATCACCCGAAATTAGAGTATTCCTGTACACTTACTTTATCGAAATAATTAAGGTAATTGTAAGGTCCCATCGAAATTAATTCGGATAATATACGTTTCACTGAATTGCGTGCATTCGTAATGTCCTCACTATATTATATTTGATTTTCGGCCGAATCCACGACGATGGCCGTCTGCAAAAGAGTGGGATACTGTTCTCTACGTGGCTTTATACTGTTGTATAAGTAGATGACTCTAACAGCAAGCATAGAAATTCTGCTTATAGTCAGTCAATCATCTACGCTTGCTGTTTGGACTGATGAGGGACTATAAGTCCGAAATGCATTTCCAATACTAATGAAGCATACATTTTTTAACATCATCTCTGGCTCAGTTTCATCATTTAATCTACAAAGGTGTGATAAGTCTGTCCAAATCATCCAAATTTGGGTTACATCAGGTCTAATATAATCAGAGTCGATAGATATACTGGTCCTTGAGTTACACTAATTCTACTTGAAAGCATGTCAAGTTCCCGATAGCTGGTGTTAGATTCGCACTACGACGAGAAGTTGGTTTATCTATTTGTTTAGTAGGTAGTTTTACCGCACCAAAACACTACGATATATCGAAAATAACCAGGTACGATATATCGATATTCCAATACTATCACTAAATAGTAGTATATTACAGCTATTGACAGCGCAAGGATCAGTATATCTATCGAGTCTTGTTGAGTCAGCGTTGACAACAGTGCCACTTCCACGTTGAAAAAAGGAACGACTTTTACCGAACGTTGAGATCAGCGCTTAGTCAGCGTTGAAAATTGGAATATTCCGATATTAAAAGCTAAAAGTGCTGATATCATTAGGGGATGTGCTGATTCGTTTAACTAATGTGACATCACGTGTGACGTTGCTCTCAAGTTGATACTTTACATAGACAGACTATAGTTATTTCTAATTTAGATTATCCGAAATAGGTTGCCAACTGTTCAGAATTTTCCGAACTGTACTAAATTTCAGTTATTTTCATAAAAATTGTTCGGAAATATCCTGAAAAATGAACCAGTTGTTGTGTTTTATATTTATTTTCGGAGATGGAAAGTCGGGGTCAGGAGTCTATTTTAAAAAAATGCCGACTCCACATCCCTGTTTGTTTTAGCTGGTTCTTTAGTTCTCTAAAGCAGTGTTTTTCAACCTTCTTCAATACACGATCCCTTTACAAGTTAAAAACTTCTGGCAACCCCCAAAGCCATATTAAAACTATATCAGTGATTTTAAAAACTACGTACAGTATTTAATTTTCTTTCTGTTGAGACCTAAATATCAATCGAAAAACCGATTATACTGTAATTGGTTTTTCGATTTTGTTGGTTTTTTTATTGTAGTGTAGGACCTACAAACACTTGTTTTTTTTCTTTTACCCGCGACCCCCGTGTAAGGTTTTGCGACCTCCCTGGGGTCGCGACCCACAGGTTAAAAAACACTGCTCTAAAGTAAATAGAAACACAACTGGTTGCACCCCCAATTGCAATCCGAATTATCTTCATACCTGATAATCTTTTCTTCCGCTTTTGTTTTTCTCACTCTGTGAATAGTAATAGGACTGTTTTAATCATACTCACCTCGGACCATGCCCATAATGGGAGAGGCAAGGTGTGAGGGACATAGACCTGACATATCAGGAACTGACTGCCCATGAAAAATTTTCCTGGTATTCGATTCTGGGACCCCAGAACTATAGGATGATGCTTTAACTGGCCATTCGGCTGTCGTCATCAACATCATAAAGGGAGGAAACGTTGCCAAGTTTTGTTTGCAAATTTTCTTTTGCTCATCACTTTTTCAAGTTGGCATTTTTTCACACTGTGTTCGGAAGTTTTTAGTCTGAAAGCTGGTAACTTAATCCGAAACCTTGGCAATATATTCAACATCAATAATTTTTATGATTGCATATTCACTTTTCATAATGTGTGCGTACATCTTTATAGGAATGCTACAATTAATCTATACTAATATTATAAAGAGATAATGTTTGTAAGTTTGGATGTAAGAAAGAATGGAACTTCAGTTTGGATATAGGCTGTATATTATTCCGTTAAATATTCATATAAATTAAAAGATATCATCTAGGGTTAAGGCTTTTATGTCCAACGGATGGCGCTACGAGTACGACGACCTAAGTTTGCTTTTCTGTGAGGCATTATGCTTTTCTATGAGGATGAACTAAAGCAGATCATCTATCTATCTATATAGATAAAAATGTAATGTTCGTTTGTTCCTACCGATTCCTTTGAAATTTTGACACAACGCTGCATTCGAATACGCACGTGTTTTTATATAATATACATGTCGAAATTCCCCCCACTGGGGGAGATGGACATGATTAAGGCTTACCGTGAAGAACTCTGCTTCTAGTTATACTATTTTAGATGCGGTTTTTTGCGTTTTTGATTGCGTTTTAATAGGGTACGTCAACAGAATATATACTAAGAAGGGATTTTTCGAAAAATTTCCCCCATGGGGGAAGTGTTATACATTTATAATAGATACATTTTGAGCCACAACAATGCGTGGCGGGGTCTGCTAGTAATGTATACAGGCTTAATACTTAAAATGTCACTTTGTAATGAATTATTAAAAGTGGAATTGAATTACAGTAGAACCTCGATTATCCGGACTAATTGGGGATGAAGGTAGTCCGGATAAGGAAAAATCCGGATAATCGAAACAAATACTTTAATTTGTCTTTTAATGATAATACAACACGTTTTCTTTTCGATGACATATCGGTAATATTAGAACTAAATACTGTGTTTAAATCGTGATCAAATTTTCAAGAAACAAATGTTTTATTGAATTCGGACTACTACTGACCAACGCTAACAGACTAGCTATTGTTTAAAAGGCCCTCTGGCGGCTCAAGAATACGGATTTTATAAAATAAAAAGCAGTTGAAACTGCATTTTTATGAATAAAAATTTGACAAACTATTTATCGTTTTATGACGTGTAAAATTTTTTCGTCTCGTTCTCGGCTTTTAAGTAATGCATAAACCTTCGAAGCGCGAGGCCCTTCGGACCGCGAGGCATAGGTGGTGGCCCACGTCGCCCATGCCTTACGCTGCCCTTGGTTATAGAAATAATGTAATTTGAGTATAAATTATTTATAAATACGTATGTCAAGTTATATTTTTATTACGACGCAAAATATATTTAAGAGTTTACGACCACTGTGCCGGGTGAGACGTTGTTGAAACAAAAAATGTTATGCATTCCATCACGTACATAAACAGTGTCGTAATTCGCCAAGTGCAAATCAGCAAATTCGTAAAAATTTTATTTTGAACAATCCGGATAATCGAAAATCCGGATAATGGAGGTCCGGATAATCGAGGTTCTACTGTATATTTAATAGGTAGCCTACTATACATTCCAAGTTGTAAGTAACTATTAACGGAAATTTTTAAAATTACTATTATAAACTGATAAAATCACAGGAATTATCATAACTTTACTGAATTATACAATGCTCAAATTAACAGATAGTTTTAACTTAAAACTACATGTTGATAATCTATATAAATATAATAAATACAAATTGATTAACATTTCTATGTAATTATATGAAACGATTTTCTCTAACAAGTAGTTTTCATTTAAATCGATATTTGCGGCGCTTGTTACATAAAACAGACATTTAAAATGTAAAGTAAAAAATGTTTCTAGACTTTAATAAAAAAAATACTGTAATTAATGTAGAATTTAAGTTTAGAATGTTTAAAATGTAGTATAGTATATTATATAAGCACACTAATTTTTATACTCAAAGAAAATAATTTTTTCAATTAGGCAAATAAACTAGGACCAATCATTTAAATATTTATAAATAATCTGACATTCTGGAAAACTTCATCACTAATAATTGAAATTTAAAAAGAATTTATACAAAAATTATTATAAAATAAATAAATTGGAATTTATAATGTAAACTGCAGAATGATCCAAATAAAAATTGCATTTAGCAATGGCAAACTTAAATTTAAATTTATTAGCCTTCTAAGTACATATATTATTTAAATTTGTTAGTATTATTTAAATCGAATTAGTTCTAATTAATGCTATAAAACATTAGAAATATGTTTTATCTGTTATAAAATATCTTAAGAAATTCCCTGTAGCATAATTAAACTAAATATTCTACATCTCAGATTGGTTAATTGTTTAATCATTGAATTATTTACTGATTACAATTTCCAACTATAAACTTTATTATTGTGAAAGATTTCTATAAAGTGAATTCTAAAATTTGTAAATTAAGTTCCGACATGACAAATGAATTCGGTATTATATAATTTCAAATATATAGAACACCGGAAATATCAATAAATTATTACGTACTGAGAACAGAATTATATTTTGTCAAATGTATATCATAATCATTTCAACTGGAACAGAGTAAGTTCTATGTATTATAAAACTTATCCATAATATTAATCATTATATGAATTTACACAAGTGTAAATTTTCATTTAACATGTCGAAATTATTAGATATTTTTGAATATTGAAATAACAATGTTTAATGAATATTATTCTTAATTTAATTCTGTATCTATTAACGATAAAAAATTCCTCCATTAATATTAGCAAGATCGTTAATTAGTAGTGACACTAATATTTCAAACTTAGCTGTTCTGACTATGCACAAAGAGGAAAAAATTGTAAAAAGATGGGATATTTTTATTTATAAATATGAAAGTTATTAGATAATTATTATTTTTGATATTTTTCCGAAAAGAAAAAATTATTTCTTGCCATCCACTTAATTATAATTTGATTTATATTATTACTATTTAAACTCTGTTTTTTGTCACAAAGAGATCTATAAATTACTTAATTTATAATTAAAATATTTCAAGTTAAGATATTTTTCTTAAAATAAAAACATTAAAAGAAAAAAACTATGAATTTATTAATCTATCAGAATTATGATTTGTCTTTTAATTTTGAAATTTTACTTTTGCTCAAATTAAATTTATAAATAGTTCGAATTTTATAAGTAAAGTTGATAACGAAATAGAATTATATCATCAAAACTTCAGAAAATTTTTAAGGTTTGTTTGTTTGGACTATCGCTTACCTTTACGACGGGGTGTTACGACATTTCTCAGTTTTAAACGGAGTAATGTTAAATTAACTTTAAAAAATCTAGCAACGGGTTGTGTAACTTTTCCGGCTGTTATGCGATTTTATTTTAAAAATCTTTTATACTATTAATCATAACAAATAAATTGTGTGTGGCGCCATCTGTTATGAGATAGTTATAAATTTTTTTTAATATTTTTAATTGTTATAAAATGGCAAAAAGCTTAATTTTGAGGGTGGGATGATTTTATAAAAATTTGTAAATGCTAATAACATCATTAAATCCGACCCTTCTCGAGATAGAATGGGTCATGTGTCATATCGCTCACCCCCCTAGACCTTTAATCACCAAAATTTAATGACATGGTATCTTTTATATAAGGGGTATTGATATCAATTTTCGTTTCTTAATCATTACCCCATCCGGAGATGATAAAGGAAATAGACGCCAACGAGCGCGCGGGGATTTTTTTTTTTTTTTTTGCTTTTTTGGGTTCAGTAGGTCTCAAAATGTGGAGATTTGCAAAACACTCGAAGGATCAAATTTGACAGGATTCCATTATGTATACGTAACAGCCGGGAAAGTAAAATGTGTCTCCCGACCAAATTAACAATCCACAGATTCTTTCGATGATTCTAATTTACTATGATGTAATAAGTTATATGCTTGAGAAAAATAAACTGACGTGCCAAAAAATTAGAGACAGCAGTTTATGCAATGTTGTTACCTTCTACACACGGGAGAAATGCTTTCAGCCCGGAATATTGCATGTGACGCCATAGGTACGATACCAAACTCACACAACCGATAAGTATGTTATAGGAGCAATGGGTGTGTAAAGGATTTATCTCCGTTTGATCGTGGACAGATTGTTGGAGAACGAAAAGTGGGTCCGTCTATCAGCGAGGTGACCAATGCTCTTGGATTTTCCCGTGTAACAGTTTCAAGGGTTTACTGGGAATACTTAAATTCAGGGCATACACCAGCAGCACGTGCACAGTGTAGGCGCCGACGGCTGATGCAAGAACGTGACTGTCGGTGGCTAATCAGGCTAGTAACCACGCAACGAAGAGCAACTCTACGCCAAATCAGACTTCAATACGGGCGCTGCTGAACCCATAAGTCAACGCACTGTGCAACATAGACTGCATTCCTTGGGATTTGGTAGTCGTTGCTCCACTTGGTTACCATTACTAACAGCCAAACATCCAGCAATGAGCTTCGCCTGGGCCAGAGAACACCAAAATTTGACAGTGGATGTGCTGGTATTGTGTTGTTTAGTCATATGAATCTCATTTTTATCTCTTTCGAGCTGCTGGTCGTGTTCGTATGTGGCCACAACCATCTGGAGCCATGGATCCATCGTGTCAGCAAGGTGATGTGCAAGTTATCGAAGACTGTACTGGTTTGGAGTGCTTTCTGTTGGCGTGAACAGTGACCAACAGTGAGACTACAGTTGATTTTGACGCGTACACTAATCTTGTAGCAGACGTTTTGCATCCCTTCATGCTTGTTATGTGTCCCCTGACAGTGATGGTTTATACCAGCAGGATAATGCTACTCCCTACATGGCACGAGTGACAAAACATGGTTCGAGGAACACTTGATAGATTTTTAGCTATTCCATTAGCCGCCTCGGTCGCTGGAATTGAAACCTAAAAATCCCTTTGGGACACTGTGCAAACGTTTATTCGATGCCTTGCAGAACTATCGAACAAACACAACTGAATTATGGAGAGTCATTGAACGTATCTGGATTGAAATAGGGCTAGCTATACAACTGAAACACCTCATAGAATCAATGCTACGTCATGTTGCTGCTGTTATTAAGGTTCAGGGAGGAGCTACAGTATATGTTATTAGGTAAGTGTCTAAGTTTTAGGCACTTCAGTTTATATTTCTTTGAAAAATTTTGTTTGTCTGTTACCTTTTATATATTTCTCTTCCGGATTTGAAACGGTTTTCTAATTACAATAATCTATTATGACTGAAATATTTAAGGCACCTTAAAATTAAACTGAAACTTGAAAAATGTTTTTATCGAAGTTATATTGGTATTTTTCACTTATTCCTGTGGATTTTATTTTTCAATTACGAAAACAAATGTTAAAATCAAAACTCAATGTTTATTTAATCGCTTCCAGAAAAATTGATTTTGTCTTTTGAATTTATTCCTAGACATTGTGTGTGTTGGCACTTACAGACATTTAACAGCATAATTTGCTTATTTAAGTGTTTTTTTTCAAAAATCAAAACTAACATTTTCTAAGCTTTTAAATATATTGTCTTAGTCTTAGAATTCTAAATTATAAAAGAAACAATTACAAATGCATAACAAATCTTTTGATATTTGTATTTTGAATACAGATCTATATCTCCTTGATTGTATATTGCATATTTGTGCACCGATATATCATCGAAGGTAATTTATTTGAAACAGTGATGCCTCCTACTTCGAACTGAATTCACTGTAGGAAACTGTTCGAATTCCGAATTAGTTTTTCCTATAGAATTAATTCCTTTCCAGACCGTAAACATTACCCATTCTATAAACTTAAAACAGCAAATACACATAATTTAAGGTAACAATAACGCAATTAAATGCCCTAATAATAATTGAAAACAATAACAAAATAAAATATGTAAATACTGTTCAATAAAACGAAAATTACATTTAATGGTCGCAACCCATCGATGTTGGCATATTAAATATGGCCGCCAGATCCGCCATACGAGTACAGCTTTCATACTTCGCGATAAATTCCTTTTTCATCTCAATCTTGCATATCACAACTTTCCTCTTAGACTTCGTTGTTTTCACACACTTCTCGTTTTATTTAATAAAGTTTTTTTCGTATTTTTAACAGGTCTCCTTACTTAACGTGGATTTTCTGATTTAATTATAACAGTTTTGAAATTGAATACGTTATTACTGATGTGAGTATTCTTTGTTTAGAAGCTTATTTTAAACCTTAACTTCAAATTTCGACTTGATTTTATTCAAACAAAATGTTTTTAGACGGAAAGAATACAACGCTGTACAAATAGTAAAAACAAAATCATAATGTATATGGGGAAGATGCTGCTAAACTTCGAACGTGTCAAATGTGTTTTAAGAAATTCCGTTGGGGAAATTTTGAACTAAAGAATACAAAACGAACGGGGGCGCCAAAAAGCAGTGGAAGAAGAAAATTGGCTTGGAGAAATTGCTTAAAATCGGCGAATAAAACACGATATATATAATCAAACACGCCCAAAATAGAGCGAAATATGTGAAAACATAAGAGCGTAACACGAGAGCGAGAGATGACTTGGCTTCATAACAGATTGCGTTTTATGCCTCCAGCGCACATTTTTTCATTGCGCGCAGTTCGAATTCCGAAGCAAATTTTTGTCGAATTTAGAGTTCAAAGTACGCGGTACCACTGTATTATAATTAATCTGAATGACAGCCATTAAAACGTTACTGTATATTATCGCGGAGTTTTATTCATTTTCATACTGCAACTAAATAAATAAATAAACAATGTGTTGAAAATTTCACCTGAATACAGAGAATTGTATATTGCGCACTATAATGGAATTTTCGCGTTTTCATTTTATTTTACTTTTCCAACAGGTTATGGTTATATTCGTGTCCATTGTGGAAAGTTGACATTTTTTAAAATTTATACTCTTTATACTCTATAAAGCTCACTTCAAAGTTTTCGATTAGAAAATATAGGCTCTATTTTCTGATATTGGCTTGCTAATATGACGTTTTTGCATTGATTTTGAATTGTACCGAGGTAATAAGTACCATATTTTACGACATATAAGACATAGCTTTTGACCAAAATCAAGGCTCAAAAATGGCCCTCGGTCTTATATTTGAAGGTAATAATCTCTTATAGGCTAATGAATTCTCGAACCGCCTTCAATAGACAACAGGTAACTTCTACCTAACATCCTCTTTCGATAAAAATGTCATTGTGTAATTAAACATATTTTTATTTGCTTTAGCTTTTGCTTCACGTTGAATATTTCAGTGATAAAAGTAATTTAAAAAGAAAAATGCACACCTTTAAACTCCTGATAAATAAATTTTATTTCTAATCAGAATATAGTTAAAATTGGAGCCAAGTGTCAAAGGCGCGGGATAACTTATATACAGTAAATACTTTCCTCTAAATATGCCAGCTTACATAGGGGTGGGTCTTTTTATGCCGTGAAATACGGTCGATTGCAGTGAATATTTTAAGTTTTTTATGGAACGGGATGAAAACGAACTGCATATTTTATATATGGATTACTTCATATTAATGAAGAATGAATGGGCAAAACTATGAAAAATCGTAATAATCACGAAACTATAATTATATTGATAAAAGTAACAAATATATTATTATAGTTTAACGTAAAAATGGATAAATCACGAATCTTGAGACAGCGTAAAAGGAAGAAATAAAAAAGAGCGAGGAAAACTTGAATTACATATGTTGATTGGCTAAAACTGAGTGAAGATCATTGAAAAACTGAAATCAAGAAACGATCATTCGCCATGTCATAAAACCACAGTGAAACCATGATAAAATTTGAATCTTTTCCTCCCGTTATAAAATTAATATTTCAAGCGTAGATATTTCATCATTACTATTGTTTAATTTTATGTAAAAATTTATGTACCGTATTTCCTCGATCAAACTCCTGGGAGTTTATCTTTAAAACATGTATTTCCCAGGATTTACTTGAAATCCTGGGAATACATATTTTTAGGACGGGATTTACTTTACAACGAAATACGCGTGGGTAAAAATTGAAAGCAATAACTTGTGTACATTTTAGGAACTATAAGGACCGTTTATTGACTGATTGTTTACAACTATAACATTTTGAAATAATCACTGTTTTCATAGTTAATTCGATTCAGTGGTCATTCGTGTCCGTTTCGGTGTCGTCGGAATCAGGATCTTGATTAGCATCTTCAATTCGAGTTTTCCTAATTACCCTTCGGCTGATAAGCTCGACTTATGAACTCGATCGCAATATTCGACAATATGATTTTATTTCCAAAAATATCCCCGAAAACCTTGGAACAAAGTGCTGTCCGACTGGACAGTATGAAGAGGTAGTAGAAGTTTAGTTATATTTCCTACCTGTTCACTCTAAACAGTTATCTTAAACTTTGCAGTATTTGGACATGTTTAAATCCGGGCTATTTTAAGACCGGAGTTTAATTAAGGAAATGCAGTATAATCAATAACTCTAAAAATAAATAATTTCACATCTTAAACATTCTCAAGTTGCCTTTATTATTGCTTAACATACTTTCTGAACATAGATTCCTTTGGAAGCATCACACATTAATGGAGTGCAGCATGTATGAACAAGTAAGACAATACTATGCCATATGTCATACTAATGTTAACATTTACAATGTATGATTTTTTAATGGCAATTTCCATAGCAACATTTCTCCTTGACATGTTAATATTTTTCTATTACAACAAAGTAGCAAGGATACAAATTGTGCTACTCGGGCAAAAAATTTTTTTATTAAGTCAAGAAATATTGATATGGAAAGGAGTATATAAAAAGAACACTGGGAAACAAAAGTGGAGTCAATCTCCTTTGTTTCAGTAGAAAAAGACAATTAGACCACATAGGAAATGATTGTGTCCATTTGCCAATTTACAGAATACAAGTTACTATTAAAATGAGCAACTGAAATTGGCAATGGAACACCAAGTATTGTTTCCATTTAACAAATTTATGGCACTTGCTAATTATGATCACTATGATTTTATTGTTTCACAAAATGCACTTTAGAAAGTGATATGACAAGGACAACAACTATGACGCTGAGTACCCTGTACTGCAGTGTCCTTTTGCAACTAGTTCATCTAGTTGATTCTTGGAGAGTGATATGCCAAAAAAATTTTGTAATGTCAATCTTAAAGAGATTGATTCTTGATATGCAAATTGATGTCATAAAAGACTTGTACAAATATAGCAATGGAAAACAGAGGATATGTTTTGATTGATTGATAACAAATATTATAAGATCAATGTTTATGTTCTGTATCAGATCCACTTCCTTCGTCGTCTGTCATTACAGTCACTAGAGTTCCAACGGCTTTACCCAAATTTCCTGCCATATGTAACAAATTTCCTACTCTAGCTGCACCTGTACCTAGAAGTAATTTAAAAATTATTATTATTTTAAGATTAAAAAAAACTTGTGAAATACAGTAGACTCTCGATAATTCGAACTCCCTTAACTCAAATTTAATTTTTTTTCCCCGACTAAACTACCTACACTCAACACATTGTGTTTCTATAACTTGAAGTCAGTTTCCGGATCTTAAATTTTACTTCATATCAATTTTGTGCGATTTCTCTCGCTCTTCAAGAGAACGGATGATATTATCACGAAGTTGAAGATAGATATTGTGTAGAATTATTGCATTCCGATTGCATGACATAAAATTCAACTTTTAATGCCATTTTGCATCTAAAATAATAATTTATTCTTACATGCAAACTAACCAATAAAATATTAGCACTTCAATAAAACCTTGTCACAATTTTAATCAATTTCATTTAATAAGAAGATTAGACACGAAATGTCGTTTTCCTTGAGTAATAAATTATTTCTTTTTCGTCATTTTGCAAAAAAATATCGTTTCTAATCTAAGAAAGTGACATCGCCAGTTCACTCATCCTAATCATATAGACGAGATGGTTTGTATGATAACTGACTTTCAACAGGGACGGCTGGATGGCTGAGCGATTAAAATTGTAACCTACCGCTCTGGGAAACTACGATCGAATCGAAAAATTCCTGGATTTTTCGATCCGTCCGGATTCGATCCTGGGGAGGTTGTCCAACCCCCAGGATATGTCAGGCCCTTACCATCTGGCATTCTATTGTCGATCTGGCCGAACCCATAATAGTCTTGCTAAAAAGTAGGGATGTAACGAATATTCGGTTACTATTCGGTATTCGGCCTATTTTTCACTATTCGGCCGAATACCGAATACTTAAAAACAAGTGTAAGAAATAACAAACACAGTAAATTAATCGTTTTGGTATTTAGATTTAATGTTATCGGGTTAGTGTTGTTTGTTTATATTCATTTATAACTTATAACATTCACAAAATAAAAAAAATAATAATAGTCACATGTATTTATAATTACAAATATCAGCACACGTACACACCTATTCGTTCGAGAATCGTCACACATCTGAGCGTCTGACCCTGCCTATCCTTCTTTTTAAGCGCTCGTCTTTGCTCTTCCCTTTATCTTTACTCTATCGCTCTAGTCCACGTATGTCTATGCATACATCATAATACGCGCTCACGATACTTTCGATTCGTTGTTTTTCCATTTTATAATTACGTGNTGGAAAATCCGGATAATGGAGGTCCGGATAATCGAGGTTCTACTGTATATTTAATAGGTAGCCTACTATACATTCCAAGTTGTAAGTAACTATTAACGGAAATTTTTAAAATTACTATTATAAACTGATAAAATCACAGGAATTATCATAACTTTACTGAATTATACAATGCTCAAATTAACGGATAGTTTTAACTTAAAACTACATGTTGATAATCTATATAAATATAATAAATACAAATTGATTAACATTTCTATGTAATTATATGAAACGATTTTCTCTAACAAGTAGTTTTCATTTAAATCGATATTTGCGGCGCTTGTTACATAAAACAGACATTTAAAATGTAAAGTAAAAAATGTTTCTAGACTTTAATAAAAAAAATACTGTAATTAATGTAGAATTTAAGTTTAGAATGTTTAAAATGTAGTATAGTATATTATATAAGCACACTAATTTTTATACTCAAAGAAAATAATTTTTTCAATTAGGCAAATAAACTAGGACCAATCATTTAAATATTTATAAATAATCTGACATTCTGGAAAACTTCATCACTAATAATTGAAATTTAAAAAGAATTTATACAAAAATTATTATAAAATAAATAAATTGGAATTTATAATGTAAACTGCAGAATGATCCAAATAAAAATTGCATTTAGCAATGGCAAACTTAAATTTAAATTTATTAGCCTTCTAAGTACATATATTATTTAAATTTGTTAGTATTATTTAAATCGAATTAGTTCTAATTAATGCTATAAAACATTAGAAATATGTTTTATCTGTTATAAAATATCTTAAGAAATTCCCTGTAGCATAATTAAACTAAATATTCTACATCTCAGATTGGTTAATTGTTTAATCATTGAATTATTTACTGATTACAATTTCCAACTATAAACTTTATTATTGTGAAAGATTTCTATAAAGTGAATTCTAAAATTTGTAAATTAAGTTCCGACATGACAAATGAATTCGGTATTATATAATTTCAAATATATAGAACACCGGAAATATCAATAAATTATTACGTACTGAGAACAGAATTATATTTTGTCAAATGTATATCATAATCATTTCAACTGGAACAGAGTAAGTTCTATGTATTATAAAACTTATCCATAATATTAATCATTATATGAATTTACACAAGTGTAAATTTTCATTTAACATGTCGAAATTATTAGATATTTTTGAATATTGAAATAACAATGTTTAATGAATATTATTCTTAATTTAATTCTGTATCTATTAACGATAAAAAATTCCTCCATTAATATTAGCAAGATCGTTAATTAGTAGTGACACTAATATTTCAAACTTAGCTGTTCTGACTATGCACAAAGAGGAAAAAAATTGTAAAAAGATGGGATATTTTTATTTATAAATNAATGTATTTTACCAAAGTTTGTATGATATATTTATATATAAATAACAAATAACCAGGATTTGTAGAAAAGCAAATTTTATTAATAAATCATTTGAAATACGTTTTGAAAGTTGTTAATTTTTAATTTCGCAAATGAAAATTTCATTTTGTTGTTTTATCCGATTTTTTTTATGTACCGCAAATTGCTTACAATTAATACATGTGGAAAACACGTTATGTGTGGATGTATTATTGACAAGACTATGTCTTGTTTATGAAATCGTACTGCCGGCTGGCTAACCAGCTTAGAGGTATGAAGGATTACATGTTAGGAGTTGCAGTTTGGCACAGAGTATTAAGTGCCCAAATCATGCGCGCATAAAAAAACCAGACTTGTAGATACACAGGGGACCGAGAAGTGAGTCAAAATAAAATACAAAATGGCGATACTCTCTACAAACAGGCAGTAGTACGAGATTTGCGCATGCGTTGCTCTTTGGGAAATGCGAACGTTGTGAAATCGAATTTTGACAAATCGTATCTTTGAAAAAAAAACCATTTACCTGTCTCGTGTTATCTCTGGTCGCCACGTTCTAACCTTGACCGCTTGACCGGAGGTATCTCGTTTCATCATCGGAACGTTTTTGAAACTAGATAGCGTGTCATTATAATTTTATATTAAAGCTAACTTCCAAAATATAATGTTTTTTTCTTTTTACATTTATTAATATATATATATTGTTTGTACAAAATAAAAAAATATTTTCAAAGGATACAAGCCACCGTTATTTTTTCAAGAACGGGAAATTTTTGATAGGCATCGACAACAATTCAACCCGGAGCGACATGCAACGGAGAGAAATCTCGACATAGGATAGGTTAATATGCTATAGGTTAAATTCGCAGAGTAAAGAAATATATATATATCGAGGTTAATTTCATGGAAAATGTATCGTGGTGATGACATCGCGGTCGTGACCGTGGCCGACGAAGTTTGAACGATCCCGTTCAAAACCAGCGATACCCAAAGAAGATTGGAGAATGAGAACGAGACCCGCCATGAGCATCGAAGTGATCCCGTTTAGTAGTGAGTCTCCGAGATATAGTCTTGTCCCAAATACGGCTTTGCCGTTTTACTTGTTTATTTATTCTGATCTTACACAAATTAATCACAAAGTAAGGTAAATCTTACTTTGTGATTAAGTTCAGAATTATGTAATACTAGTTTCGTATTATATAATATGTCCAATAATTCTTAGCTATTATTAATATATAACTATTATTTATTTATTTCTCATACAAAAGGAAATTCGCAAGACAATTGATTTCCTCCTCCGCTTGTAACAAAGGATTAAATTACAAACGAACAAAAGGTATTGTGATATCGTCACAATGCCGGGCTGCAATTTTTAATCATATTCCTAATTTATTTAATTTAAAATATTTTTTCTCGATCTCAAATTAGTGTTGTCTTTGCCCTTGTACATTATGCTTTTCCTCATAACAACAGAGTCATACCGGTCATATATGTAATCTCGTTCAGGGGGAAATTTTTGAATTGAAATCACGTGACTTTCCGGTTGCGACCGGAAGTCACGTGATTTCAATATATTTAATCGAGTTTCCTGCCCTAAGCTTTCCATTGTATTTAATAAACTACCGATGCAGGCGCCCTATGATCCTATCATCACCCTGCCATCCTTTTTATCACTTGCCTTCTTCTCTCTTCCTCTTCTTTCACCATCTTTTCAACCTCCAGGCCGTACCTTTGAGTGGAACCAGGAGGCAGCCCCTTCTTTCAACTAGTAGTAGTAGCCTAAGCTTTCCATATCTGGACTTGCTAACACCGTTCTCAAGATTAGCGAAGGACAGACAAACGGACGAGAGTGGAAATTTATAGATTACAATTTTTTCAAATCGCAGACCAATAACAAAAAAACTGAGTTGATAAATATATATACTTAAATATAATTAACAAATATAATAAAATAATTATGAAGTTTTTTGCGAGTGTATAACATCTACAGAGAGGCTAGTTTCCCACAAAAGGCCTCTCGGAGGCATCCCTCCTTGAGACTAAGTTTCTGAGAGTAGTGTAACCACTCCCTTTGTATATATTTTTTCTAATTGAATCAATAAATTGATTGATTAATTGACGTTATAAAAATTGTTTAACAAGTTGTGTTTTTAAACTGAAACTTTATTAAAATTTTTAAAATTTATTTATTTAACAATAACTTCTCTGTTGAAACCGTGTCTTTACCTGTGTTGAAACCATTGAGATTTATCTCTCCATTAACATGGGAAATGATTGAAAAGAAATTAAAAAGTTTAGATGTGCCAGATCACATAATAGAACTTACAGAGTTTAATTACAGAAGTAATTATTTTTTTATGAAAGATAATTTTTACACACAAGAAACAGGAATAAGTAAGGGATCCGTAATTGGTCCAAACTTGGTAGAACCCACAAAGGAAACTATTGACCTTAACATAAACAACATAAAAGATGTAAAAGTCTATAAGAGATAGGTCGATGATATCTTCATAAACGTTGATAATAATAAGGATATCGATAAAATAGAGAATAGAATGAATAAGTTAAATCAAAATATAAAATTTAAAATAGAAAATGAGGCTACGAATAAAATTATTTATTTAAATCTTACAACAGAAAGGAAAAACTATAAATTAGAATTTAGGACTTACGGAAAAGTGAATTATGGACAAAAGATAATTGATTACAAATCAAAAATTCCTCTATATATTAAGAAAAATGTATTTAGCATGGAGTATAATAAAATAAAAAATAAAACAAACAAACAGGACAATATAAAACGGACATAAATGATGTAAAGAAAAAATTAGTGTTAAATAATTATCCAGACAATATAATTGAAAAATTTTNCGTCCGTGCACGCTAAGCGACTTTCATTACAAGCATTAAGCTTTCCGAAGTCTATGACAACACTTGTTTGGCATTGACGGCCGCGAATTTGGCGCCAATAAGCTGCTTCGACTTGTTCTATTATGCTATCAACTCAATTTCATATTTATTTTCACATTTTCACTTCGCGGTCTTTCTCTGTTCTTTCCCGTTATTTACACGTGTAGGTCATTTCATTGTTATTCACATTTGATATCGTCATTTATCACATACTGCCATGACGCTCTTGTCTGAACTGTCAAGAATTAACGCGATTGGCGAAGCGTAGTGACAGTGCGCCAATGGAGAGCAGGTCCTGACTATAATGCGGTTTGCGCGCCAATTTTCGTACGTGCGTTAATCAAGCCGAATACTTTGGCCGAATATTCGGCTATTCGGCTACGCTCCTGGCCGCATATACTATTCGTTACACTACTACTAAAAAGGCACTCGTGGAGCGGAGAGTTAAAAAAAATCTGTCAAGAGGGAAAACAGAAATGGCAGCATTCATGAAAAACGTATATTATTGTTATTCAGATTTATTTACTTGCATTGAATATCGACATTAATACAGTGGAAGAATTCGAAAATAGTAACATTTCTCCTTACGATTGTTATTTCCTCTTGGTAATTATTATTTTACAAGTCGGACAAAATCAAATCCTTATAGAACGCCATTGTGAATGATGAAATGAGGAAAGCACGTTCCATAGTGTGGATGATGCCATATACGATCCACCATACTCAGCAAGCTGTTAAAGTTTGGCAGAATTTTCAAATTCTAAAAAATAACGAATTTAAAGAACACATTTGTGATTTGACAATTTACTAAGTAATTGGCCAATCAAATTTATGAGTTCATTTTTCAATATACTGTATCTATTTTGTAATGGCAGTGATGGATTTCCATCCAAGTGTATGCCTATCCTTATCCTTCTCCATAGAAAGCTATGATTTATCATTATATATTTTAAATTCTAAATTAAACTAAACTTTGCAAATATTAGTAGTCAACTTCAATTTTTAAATTTAAACATTCTGTTCATATTTTTAGATTGTTACTAACTAAAAAAATAATTCAATTTCACTTTTTTTATACTCTTTGTCCTATGGGCACTAAGAGGGTGTTTTAATCATACCCATTATGGGTTCAAGCCAGGCTCACAATGGGGTGACTAGATGGTGAGGACAGGACCTGACATATCAGGGAGAGACCACCCCAAAAATTTCCAGATTCGGTCCTGGCTCACCCAGAGCAATAAGCTGATACCTTAACTACTACATCACGTTTTGGTGTGAGACAGTATAGATTAATGCTACCACTCTCCAACTTCTAATCATTTTTAAATGTTTTTTAATCTAGTTGTAGAAATTTTACAACCTTAAATGTATATGCAAATTTCACTGAAAAATTTGAATCACATGTTGTGACCAGTTAATCAGTGTAGTTTTCTACTTTACAATGAAAATGGTCAATAAAGATTTTTGTCAAAAGCAGAAATCCATGATAAAGGCCATGGAGGAAAACAAAAAGAAAAAAATCAGAAATTGCAATAGAATTTGATATTCCATTGAGTACACTCTCTACCTATCTGAAATACAAGAGAATTTTCAAAAGCTTCAATGAACAACAGAATCAGAACAGAAAAATAAGCTTAAATATGAGTATCAAGATGTTGGAAAGTATATTAAAAAATAATAAAAATATACTGTAATGTATTTAAAGTCTAACTATATTGTTTGTATTTGTAATATTTACAATCTCATTAAAATAATGGTAGGTTTTATAACTTAAAAATTTTTTTTCTTTCCCTTTCACACCGAGTTATTGAGAGTCTACTTTGTTAAGCAGTTTTTGTAAAAAATTTAACACAATGACCTTAAAATAAGATCAATGTGTTAAACTTTTTAAAATTATGTAATTTATTAATGTGAATTTAATTTGTTGCTAAAATTTAAATAAAAGTATGATTAGTCAGATAGAAAAATGTCTAAATCTTTTTTCTATATCAAAAATATTTTCACATAATTAAAACAATTTGTCATAATTTAATTATGTCTCAATGTTTTCAGTTTAGCAAAAAAAATTTGATAAATTCTTTTGTTAAACTGGAAATATGGAGACCTTGAATAGATTGATTGTGAGAAACTAAATTAGTTTTTGAAAGCTTAATTACTAATTATTAACTTATTACTTATTATCAGGAAGCTTCTATACTAACATATATTTTTTCATACTACTATTAACTTGAAATGATGGTATAAAAATATCAAGCAATTAATATTTAATATTTAATCAGAGATGTCATATTGATAGAACATCCTTGTTCTAGTAAAATTACAGAATTTGAAATGAAGCCTGATATTAATATGGATTATAAAGTTAGCTGAAAGCCTTTGTTCACTTCTACTTATTTTCAATGAATTATACTTTATATTATTTTCATCAAATATTATTTTTTAAAAGTAACTACTGTACAATATATACAAAAGTATGAAATTATTGATTTAAAATGATTTGAATTGAATTCAAATCAATTTAAAAAAAATTTTTTTTCATTTCAGATGACCACAGCTAATCTGAAATTAAATTAATCTAAGTTGAAACCACTTAATATTAGAAAGAAAAAAAATTATATATTGAAATTCTTTTTATAAAATTAATAGGATTACATTCAATCTTTTCATCAATTAATGAACTTCAGGAAAATGTTTAAAATAAATTGCATTTTATTTGAAAAAATTAATTAGTTAAATAATTTATGCTTAAATAAGATAATGTAAATTAAAAATAAAAATAATAATACAGAAAGGCCTTGCTTTTTAGCATTTCACTCATATGTCAAATGCAATGCATTACTGATTCCATTTTTCCATTGTCATGCATGATCTAACTATTTGATCATGACAAAGGAAAAATTCACATCACTGAATTTTACCATTCTGATTTTTCTGTTACAGTTCAAATGCAAATGTGTCTTCGTTTCATTCTTCCATTCAAATCTATTTTATGATATGCTTTAAGTTATTCTATTCTTTGATGTTAATATTTTTGAATTATTAGCTTCATTGAGTATAAATATATTAGATGCACCTATTGACTATACAAGAAAACTGATTCAACAATAAAATTTGAAATCACATAATAAAAGATATATGTATTAAATCTTACATTAGATCTGTTGTATTTTTTAAAAATTTCTCTTTACTGTTAGTGTTTCGGTTTAAACCTATATTTTGTTACATAAATCAGCATTTCCCATAGTGGGCTGTGTGAAGTCCTAAAGCTCCTCAACTGTTATTCTAGGGCTCTAAAAACGCTTTAAAAGATTTGCAAAGTTAGTTAAATAATTTATGCTTAAATAAGATAATGTTAATCAAGTGCATTATTTATTTTATAATAATTTTTAAGCAAGCAGCTAGTTATTTGAGTCAGCAGTACACCTCAACACAGTAGTTGCCATTTGCTGTTATAATGCATCATTGATACATCTGACATTTTATTGAATGATAAAAAATAAAACATATATATGTCAAATTTCTGTTTTTGAACAAATCAATTCATGAACAGAATTTTGAACTCCTGACTGCCTAACAAGCTACTTGGCAAGAGCTGACCACAGATTAGAGAGACACAGACAGTCAACTCCCTATACTTCCTAGAAAAGTTAAAGAAAGTTGACACTGTCACTGACCAATCAGCAACAGGACTTTGATTCAGAAGTTAGTGGTGCTGAGATCACCTACATCATTAGATGTCACGACATGAATCATTGATGACGTTGCTATTTAAATTACATTTCAATGGGTATGCACAGAGCCGTAACTAGGCAGGTGCAACAGGTGCACCCGCACAGGGCCCACTTGGAAGGGGGGCCCAAACTGCTGTTCTCAAGAAATTATATTTTTAAATTTTAAATTTTTCCGCTTTTCTACAGCGCAGTTTGGCAATTACATTTCGCCTTACTTAGACCCTAGATGTCTGCTCACCAGTGTTCCCAACCGTGGCAACTTTTAGAGGGACGTAGTGAGGTAGCGGAGACCTGAGACAAATCAGCCAAAAGTAGCGACTTTTGATATTTTTAAATTTATTTTTTGAGAAATTTAAATTTATGTTTATAGTTTTCAAATTTACAGATTTTTCTCTACTTTATAGAGCTTTCTGGCAACTACTATTATTATTACGATATACGAACTGTATTTCTAGATTTTTCTACAGTGTGCAGAGCTAGAAATCTATAAAGGTAACATTTTGTAACAAAAATAAATCTGCACGAGGATTTTTTTAAAATTACTAAATTGAAAATGGTAACTCCCGAATAAAATCTTAGTCTCAAAGTTGTAAAAAGTGTGCAGAAATTCTGACATCAATTTTTGCTTTATAGTGGTATGCATATGTGGTGTATACCTGAATGGCTGATTAAGCGGTAAGCGAACTATGCGGGCACGTAGGGCCCGAAGGAGCCCCCGCAGTCTTTAAAATGCTATCGAAAAAAGGGATTGCAAAAACGCAGAAGATAGAAATAGTCCAGAAAAACGCTTCGATATATATAGATACATGGAAGTAATAAATGATATAGCTTTATGGCCAGCAATATTAACAAATGCTATTATTGATCATATTCTTAAAACAAACCAAAAAGTATAGAAAAGGGATTTCTTAATAAACAAAAAAAAAAAAAGAGTTAAGATAATGGAAATAGATAAAACACCAGATGAAAGAAGTAACTTGACACCCGAAAAATTATTTAAAATACAAATTTACAGTGTTCTTGACACTCTATTGTGTCAAATAGATCGGCGTTATGAAAAAATGAAAACTATCTGTGACGATTTTTGCTTTCTCTGTGGCTCGTCTTTACAATGCATGAGTTTGTTGATTTAAAAAATTCGGCTGCAGATCTCTCTATTAAATAAAGATTTAAAAAAGTACAAATTCACAAGTGAAATTGAAAGTTTTAATTTTGAATTAACGACTCTTATACAAAATATAAAAACTGCATCTCCGCTTAATATTCTACAGGCTCTTCATGATTTTGGTTTAATTGAGTCTTACCCAAATATCAATGTCGCTCTTCGAATATTTCTAACTCTTCCTGTTTCTATTGCTTTGTGCGAGAGAAGTTTTAGCAAGTTAAAATTAATAAAAAAATTTTTATGGTCAACTATCAGACAAGAACGATTATCCAATATTTCTATTATTTCAATAGAATACAATAACATTAAAAATATTAATTATGATAGTGTAATTAATGAATTTGCTGAAATGAAAGCCAGAAAAATTCAATTAAAATAAATCTTATTAAAAATCTATTGTAATGTATTTGTTTTATTATTTTTCCAAAACCAAATAAATTAAGGGGCCTAAATGCAAATTCTTGCACAGGGCACAGGAATGGCTAGTTACGGCTCTGGGTATGCAGGAAAGATACTACTACTGTTTTTTGGTATGCGCTGAAGTTGAATTTAAATCAAATTAATAAAAACCACATTAACTGATATTTGTGTAATATAAATGACATCCAAGAATTTGTCTTTAAAGATGTTTAAATTTTTGTTATTTAATTTGACTTATTATATATAATACAGTATATTATATTATATACAATATTACATTGCACTTGTAGGCATTTTTAGCATGAAATACAGCTAAAAAAGTAAAGCCTTTTTTTTTTACTTTTTTTTTTATTTTGGTGGACAGGAATGGATTAAACCATTTTACATTGTTTTTTATGGGAAAATTTGTTTTGGTTTCAGAACAACTTTTAAGAATGAATTATGTTTCAAAACTGAAGTTTCACTTATATACTTTAATTTAATCATTCAATGAAATTATAATAAATAAGACAGGAAAAGAACAAGACTCTAATGTCATTTGTACAAATTTATAGCAAAAGATGTCAATGAGTGAGGACTCCACAAAAACAATTTCCTTTGCTTAAGAACTCCATCTTACCAAGAAGTTTGAAAAATGCTGACATAAATAATAGAGATACATTTTTAATAATGCATTTTAAAAAATTTCGAAATATAATCTCCTATTATATCTACAAGAAAAAATTTATGATGATATCATATGGTATAAAAAGGTCAAATTGCAAATGATTTAGTGAACATTGTCTATCCACATGTTTTGGATGGCACCAACATAATTCAGAAATCTTACAAGTGAACAAGATGGATTTAGTTAATCTTAAAATACCAAATTTTTAATCCAGCAGAGTATTTTACTGAACAAGTTTTGACTGCTTTGATCAGCCATTTTCATGTTCCAACATCAGAACATAAACTAAATGAAATGTTGCAATATGAAATGGCATGTGAATTGATTCAATTTAACATGTAAATATAAAATTATGGAAAACAGAATTGGGAGAATCTGGGATTTAGAAGTGATTTTTGTCAAAATATTAAACAATTTTGTTAGAAATATTATTGAAAATTTTAAAAATTTATAGAAAAATTATCAGTCTTTGACTTCCTCTAACTCAAGGACATTTAGTTCCTTCCAAAATGATAGTTTGGGCGAGTCACTGCTCTGAAACTATCGTTCAATTGCCTGACTTTCTTCTCTTGAGGAAAGTATGGCGCAACATCTCAATAATATTATTGGATGTCATCTTTGTATAAAAAAGGCAAAGGTCATCTTTAGCCATTCTCTTGACGTTGCTCTTAGCCATCGTTTTAGTATGTTTTAGCCATGATCTAGCCATTGTTTCCATTTTTGGCAACCTCACTGAGTACCCAATGGATTAACAATCATCAACCCAAGATTTTGAGTGTAACTCCATATATCAATCGACTATCTGTAATTACTATGTACAGACGTCAGGTAATATATATTTATACATTGTAAATTCTCTCTCAAGGTAGAATTTGAGGTCTAGAAGTTTATATTTTCGCATAGTTGAATTATGGATCTTTTTAAGTACATTTATCTCAGGAGCTATTTTTATGTATTTGTTTAGATCAGTGTTTTTCAACCTGGGGGTTGCGACCCACAAAGTCTTACATGGGGGTCGCGGGTAAAAGAAAAAAACAAGTGTTTGTAGGTCCTACACTACAATAAAAAAAACTACAATTTCAGTGAGAAGGCTGTACCTGTTTATTTTACAGTATAATTGGTTTTCCGATCGATATTTAGGTCTCAACAGAAAGAAAATTAAATATGTAGTTTTTAAAAGTACTGATATAATTTTAATATGGCCCTGGGGGGGTCGCCAGAAGTTTTTAACTTGTAAAAGGGTCGCGTATTCAAGAAGGTTGAAAAACACTGGTTTAGATCTTAAGTTATTACAAAAAACATTTAGTTATATCCTAAACTGTCTGTTTAATTAAGATAGTACCTAACTCCATCGTTGCCCACATAACATTTAAACGTAATCCTCCTAGACTCAGGTCAGAAAACTTCTAAGCCACTCTGAAAATAATTTACTTTTAAGCATCTTACTCTGCAAGCTTAGACTAAATGGTGTCAAGATCCTGACAGATAGAGCCTACTGATCTTTCTCTTAATCTTTATTTATACCATTCTGATAGTGAGCAGTTAGACAAGAACAATTCCCTAATTCACAATTTGGTGACATTAGAGTAGGGATTGACTACTCTGATCTCATATCTGGTATTTCAGGAGTGGTTTGTAGTGCTCCGCAACTAGTGAATTATAATTCTCTTAATTTTTTTATAAGGTTGTTCCGTGGATTTGTATCGGGACTTAGCTGTAATGCATAGCCATTGTTGTCGCATACTCCGTACCACCTTGTTGGCAGTGCTCTATTGTGGCTGTTGATTGGCTATGTGAAGGACAACTTGGGTTGATGCAGCACCCGGATGGAGGGAAAGTATAAATGTGAGTACTTCCACATAGAAAGGACTTTTTTTTTTCCTTTGTTCTACTTCGCCTTGGCATTGGGAGTCATCATTGGACTGAAGGAGGACTTTCGAAGAGGAGAAAGGAAAAGTGATCAGAAAAAGGAAGGAAAGAAGAACCTATCGAGAGGTAATCCAGTTCCATCCAGCAGTAGAAGTAATCTTCAGGAAGGGGAACTAATGAATAAAAGTCTAAGATCACCTGGTTCATTAGCAAGATAGTTATTACAGGAATTTTTTTGAAACCTCTATACCAGTGTTTTTCAACCTTTTTGTATACGCGACCCCTTTACAAGTTAAAAAATTCTGGCGACCCCCCTAGAGCCATATTAAAACTATATCAGTGATTTTAAAAACTATGTATTTACTTTTCTTTCTGTTGAGAGAGATTATTGTTGATTAAGACGAGAATTTGACAAGAATCGACAATAACTTAAGACACGTAAAGTATGAAACTTCCTTTTCATTATAACATTGGGCTCGGGGTGCTGTTCACTTTTTTTTTTTTTTTTAGGATGAGAATTTTCGACTTCTACCTTTCTGCTTATTCTTTCTTTTTGCAAGTCAGCTCGACACTTTTACGGCTATCATTTTCTGGGGTGGCCCGTACCCACCCGGCCCCTCCCTGACTACACCTATCGTTGAGACCTGAATGTTGATCAAAAAACCAAACTGTACTGTATAATAAACAGGTACAGCCTTCTCGCTGAAATTGTAGTTTTTTTAATGTAGTGTAGGACCTACAAAAACTTGTCTATTTCTTTTACCCGCGACCCCCAGTGTAATGCTTCACGACCCCCCTGGGTGTCGCGACCCACAGGTTGAAAAACACTGCTCTATACGACTGGACAGGTTAAGAACCACGTGTGCCTAACAAAGGAATCATATTTCGTAACAAGGTGTAACATGAAATACTGCTACTGTACAGATCAACTTGTAAATAATTATATAGTTCTTTTCCTTGTTTTGTCGTGTATTAGTTTTATCATCGCGAGTAAGGTTCATTGTAAATCAAATTAGTTGTGTCATTACTATATTCAATAAGAAAATAGTTCGTATAATTGAATCAAGGTATTCTTTTGTTACTTTTATAATTAATTTAATAAACTAAGAAGGAAGAATTGTCTGTTTGAATTGTTCTGCTTCATTGTAAAGTCCTCAGAGCAAATCCCCATCTTTATAACGAGTATATACTCTAGTATATCCTCTAATAATATAGGTGTCATAAATGCCCATTTTCACAGAATTAACCAAATAAGTAGCTTGTAAAAGTCAAAGTATGACAAATATAAAGTACAGAATAAGTGAACCTGTAAATAATACCGTGAAAGAAACGATGCTGTGTGCTTAATTAAACATGGTTATTGTTGAGGATCTGTATGGTAGCAACACAATATCCTCCATGCCAAGCATATCTTTCATAAACTATCAGTATCATAATGATTAATGAAGTTGCCAGCTGTATTTGTTAATTTTAATGATTTTAGCCTACTTGCTTAATGATGGGATCTTCAATTGGACTGATTATTCTTGTCTCATCCTGTAATACAGCATTGTCCTCCTGAGTTGTGAATGCAGAGAGAGCTGTAGATTGCATTCAATGTACAGTACACACAATCCTGGTGGAATCATCCATCTCTGGCTGGGATCCATGGGATCATTATCATTTTCAATGAGTGATAAACTGTGGGATTTTATTTTTATACACTCTTAATATTTATTTCTGCCGTTTTGTTTGTATAACTTGTACAAGTCTGGGACAGTATCACTTTTTTGTATTTATACTGTGTTGTATCATCTGTTATTTGTGGCAATTTGGTTGGAGGGTATGTTGATATATGATGTGATATGATATAATATGTGCTTTGATTGTTTGTGGTGGAAAACCACGTTTGATGGTAATGATTGTAATTCTTACTAATTCTTTTGATGTGTTCCACCCACATGCTGGTGTACTTGTACCAGTTGTATTAATGATTTGAATGCTGCAAAGTTTGTACTGGGTAGTGTCATTGACATTGTATGGAATGTACAGAGGATGAAAGATACACATGGATGTATACATCAAGCCTACATTCCATCCATTAGTGTCAAGAAGATATTAAGGAAATGAGCATTTCTGTGACCTTCATGGAATTTTGTGTGGCATATAAGTTGGAGCACATACCAAAGTGATAAGTGATCTGACATATCACTTAAAATGGAAGAAATGGAAACATGTATGCCAATGCCCACTGAGGTGACAGGACATAGAAATGATGCAGCTCTTTCCACAACAATGTAGATGATTGCAGCAGGCTCCACTTTTATCAGATGTTGCTAGCAACTTAGTTCAAAAGATAACTGTTTAAATTTTTTTCTAGTTTTTAATTTTTGATTTTCAGTAAAGACAAATAGCAAACTTAGTTCATTATAAGCATAAGATCTGGATTTCAAGATACAGTTTGTTGGTTAAATATAAGGTGACCAACTTTTTTAAATGAAAAGGAGGACACAAATAAATTGAAGGAAAAAAATATCATAAATAAAAGAAACATTTTATTCATTGCAACAATAATACATTATAATAATCTCTACTGCATGCACATATGCCTTGTGTTTCTGTAAGAAATAAACAATGCCACTTGCATGTGGCACTCTCTCTCTAGGTCTCCTGTGTGGAGCGCATGCATCTCATAGTTGTCTCTCACCACACTGTATGAAGTTTTGATGAATCGTCATGTTAAATACAAACACATCACATCACATCACATCACATCACATGCAACGGATTGGCTCGGCATCAATCGAATATGGAGATTTACAGATTAGTCTTCAAATATCAAAAAGCAGGACATGTAGGAGGATACTTTTCAAGGGAGGACTGAACTTATAAAAGGAGGACGATTGGTCACCTTATTTAATAGCAAAATATTTTCTTGCCAAAAAGTTTCCCCAAAAGCATCATTTACCTCCATCACAACTAATGTAACTAATAATCATCACTAAGTTCGATAAGTCCAAATTATCATCATCAGAAACAGTCGTGGGTACTAAATGAGTTGCTGCTAGATTATTCCTGTTTGCTTTGATTTGTGTAATTCTCATTTCTTATGTCATTGCCAGATCACTTGTCATATGGCTTTGGTGTATGCTCTGCCTAAAAATGATCCCAAATGGATTATTATTAACATGTTGTAAGAAGACATTTGTCCTACTTTAATTTTACAGTTTTTGTATTGGTTAATTTTGTGTTCCATAGTTTTGATTTAACACTTAAACTAACATAAATATAAATCAATTCTACACTGGCGGAAATTGAAAGTGTTACACCCACTCAATATTATTGAAGACATATGAAATTGGGACAAAAGAATCTCTTTTTGAAGGGTATTGAATGATCAAAAGTTAAATGAAGTACATATAGTGGTATGGAAATTATGGAGACATTTGTTATGCAAAATTGCTATAGTGTTTAGTTTATAATTTGTGAACTGTGTTATGGAATATGACTTTTTTGGACCACATGTTGTTGGTGACCAGCTATGCCATATCGACAAGTGAGAACTCCATACACTCAAATGTCTGACTTTGAAAGAGGTCGGATAATTGGCATGTCAGAAATGGGAGCATCATATCATGAAATTACCTGAAGGACTGGCTGTAGTGCAATGTTAGTACAAAGAGTGGTCACATGATGGATGCAGGAAGGGTCCAGTACTCGCAGACCTGGCACAGGTCGACGCAGAAGGACGATGCCACATGTAGACCGCCATATTGTGCAGATGGCAGTTGCTGACAGATGTGCGATGGCAGCACAGATCCAAGCAGTAGTTATTGCCAGAATCACCCCATGGACAATTGTAAACTGATTGCTTGATGCTGGGCTGAGATCTCGGACCCCCATGCAATGTGTTCCCTTAACCAGATTTCATCACCAACAACGACTAACGTGGTGTGCTACTAGATGTAATTGGACACATGAATAGCATACAATTGTGTTTAGTGATGAATGCTGATTCTGTTTAGGCCAATGTGATAGTTGGCAACATGTCTGCCGACATGCTGGAGAAAGAGCACACCCTGCTGTGATTTCAGAATGCCACTCAGGTCCAACTCCTGGTGTCATGGTTTGAGGGCAATCAGTTACGACAGCAGGACCGAGTTGGTGTTGTTGAAGGCACAATGATCACCCGCCAGTATGTGGACAGAGTGATCCATCCAGTAGTCATACCTTTTATGAACACCACCCAAAAAAGTATATTCCAACAAAATAATGCCCGTCCTCATGCTGCTGCCATCAAAGTGTCACAATCATGGATTGGCCTGCCCAGTCTCCAGATTTATCCCCTATAGAGCATGTCTGGGATGCCATGGGTAGACGAATTACGTCTCATAGCCATCCAACGCGCACTGTACAACAACTGATTGCACAAGTTGTGCAGGCATGGAGAGAGATACCCCAACAAGACACTCAAGAACTTATTGTTTCAATGCCTGCAAGGATCCAAGAGTGTATCCATGCTTAAGGTGGCCTTACCTCTTACAGAAACATGTACCAAACAGCAATAAAACTTTGTGTAATTCATTTCATTTTGTGTTCATTTCTTCTGGGTATGCCCCCTGTACATGTTTACCAAGTTTCATGAATTTCTATCAATTCCATCTGGATGTAACACTTTCAATTTCTGCCAGTGTATCCATTCCATTTATGTTCTGATGTTAGAACCTAGAGATGACTAATCAAAGCAGTTGAAAACATTTATTCCTTTAAAATACTTGCTGGATTAAAAAGGTGGGACACAATACTGTATTGTGTCCCACCTTTAATCACAATATTGTGTCCCACATGTCTTTCATAAATGCAGCAAAATTGATAAGAGTACTATATCTATATATATCAACATCAGAAAGCCCAATGTATTGATACTAATCCAAACTCTTACTAAAATTTATCAGGCTATTATTATACTATAATTAATAATTAGAAACAAATTTAATTTGGTACTAGAGGTAGATGCTAGACGCCATCTCTTAACTAAATAATAATTTATTAAATTGTTATAATTATTAAAATAATTTAGAACATTCTGGAAGAAAAAGAATTAGCCTGGAACAGGATGTATTTAAATTTAATTAAGTAACTGTGAATGGTTATATCTAATTTAAATATGTCTGGAAGCAAAGACTTGCTCAGGGTCTGAATGGCATAACTGGCAAGTGCATTGCAAGGTAAGCAGAGGTTGTGGGTTCAAGTCCCACTCTGGGCTAGTTGTTTTCTTCAGAATGTTCTAAATTGTTAAATTTTTATAATTATTAATTTAGATAAGATTTGGTGCCTAATGTCTACCTTTAGTACCAATGTGATATTTGTCAGGAATCAGCACATCAATAGTCAGTTTATGTCCCACTTCACAACTAAATAGACAACTACCATTGCTGCATCATAACATCACCAGAACTACTTATTGCACCTCCATTCACAGCTTGCCTGATGACAACTTCAACCTTCTTCTCACATACCTTAAGTGGGCAACAATCCTTGGCTGATCTGTGGGGACATCAATGCTAAGTCTCCTCTGGTATGCCCCAACTCAAGACACGAGGGGGTTTGCCATGAACAAGTTTTAGTGCACATGCTCTTTACTCTTAAAACACTAACAATCTGTCAATTTATCATGGCAGCTATGGGAACAGCTGGGTGAACATTGTTGAATATTTGAAACTGTCATTTAATCCTACTGATCCTTAAAATACCAACACACACAAACAGTAACAAAAGAACTTTATTAAAATAAGATCAGAGCTATCATCTACATCCTCAGGCTACAGCCGGGCAACTCAACAAACTTTCGTGCCTTTTCTTTTCTTTTTATATCTGTTTCCAGGCAACAACTCATTATAAGTGTTGCCAGACTGTATTCATGATCTCTGGCGCTGGCAGCCACAGGTACTCCCCACCAGTGTCTGCAACACGAAAGGAGCGGGAAAGGATACATGTTGGTCAGAGCGCGTGGTAGTTTGTCGGGTTGGGGTTGGATTGTCTGTGGCACGTTTAGTCTTTGCTGGGCTTGGCATTGGAGACATTGGGGGTAACTGGTCCGACTCACTCGCTGTGAGAATAAAATCTGGTTTTATTTGATCAATGGAAAGAAACTACAGTCTCTTTTCCTTTTATGTATAGTATAAATGTCTTGCCACCATGTAACATGACTTCATAGGGTCTATCATAAAGGGCCGTAAAGGCTTCCATACAGCATCATTGCAGAGAAATACGTGGGAACATGACTGCAGTTCTTTGTGGATAAATGGGTTGTGATAGGAGTGGTGCACCACAGGCACTGGTTTTAAGTTTGCCATCATCGTCCTGAATTTTTCGACGAAAGAACATGAATTGACGTCCTGCAAACCTGGGACGAAAAATTCTCCAGGCAGTCTGAGGCTGGTGCTGTAGAGTATATCAGCTGCAGTAGTGCTGGTGTCTTCATGGAGCACAGTTTGCAATCCTAAAGAGACTGTAGGTAGCACTTCCGTCCACCTTTCAGTAGAGTGACACTTGATGGCAGTTTTAAGTGAATGATGAAAGCATTCAACAATGCCATTTGCAAATGGGTGGTATGCTGTTGTCCTAGCGACATGTCTCTGGATCTTTGACTGCTGACAGGAAATGCAGGTGCAAGACCATATCTGGCAGTCTTTACTGATGGATGGCCATACAAATTTTGCTTTTATCGATCTGGTTGAACTCCTTATGCTTGGATGGGACAGGTTATGGACAGTGTCAAAGGCAGTGCGATGATAATTAGGTGGAATGTATGGATGAATGCAACCTGTCGATACATCACAGTAAATTTTAACATCATTGTCAGGAAGTTTAAACTTCTTAAGTACAAGTGATGAGTCACTTGAAGTCAGAAGAGACCGGAGCTCAGGATCTTGCTGTTGGTCTTTTGCAATTTTGCTATAATCTATAGATGGGCTATTAATTGGCTCAATATGGGAGAGAGCATCATCTGAAACATTATTGATCCCTTTATGTGTCTGATGTCCATTGAAAATTGTCCTATAAAATTAAGTGTACACCTTGTCAGTTGAGACATCTCAACTGACACGTGTACACGATGAGAATGTTGTCATGTGTCAGTTGAGACATCTCAACTGACACGTGTACACGATGAGAATGTTGTCATGTGTCAGTTGAGACATCTCAACTGACACGTGACAACATTCTCATCGTGTTATTAGTGAAAGGCAACGTCAATGGTTTATGGTCTGTGTAAATGGTGAACTGTCATGCTTCCAGCATAAACCGGAAGTATTTTACAGCCAAATACAAATACACAGCCAGAAGTTCTCGGTCATATGCAGAATACTGATGCTGAGAGTTACTCAGCTTGCAGGAAAAGAACACCAGTGGCTGGTAACACTTGGTGAAGGATGGTGTTGTAAGGTGGCTTCTGCTAATTGTGATTTACATGACTCAAATGCCTGAATCAAATTGCCAGTCCATTTAATTTTACATTGGTTGTTTTTCTTTGTTCCTTTAAGTAAGACATGTAAAGGAACTTGGTAATGGGCCTCTTGGGGTAGAACCTATGATAGAAGTTCAAGATACCTAAGAACCTTCTCAGTTATTTGAGGGTCTATGGTCGCTTCTGTTGAGTTATGGGAGTGGCATAATGCCGTGAGGAGACACCATGTATCCTAAGAATGATACATATGAGGGGCAGCAAAAGTGCACTTGGATGCATTGGCTTGCAGACTGTACTCATCTAGGCATTGAAACACTTGCCGCATGTGCATCTTATGTTCCTCCCACGAGGTGCTAGCGATGAGGATGTCATCTAGGTAAAAAAAACAGAAGTTTAGGCCTTGCAGAACTTCATGCATGAATCGTTGGAATGATTGGGCTGCATTGCAGAGACCAAAAGGAAGGAAAACGAATTCAAATAGCCCAAATGGCATTGTAATGGCTGTCTTTGGCACATCTGAGTTAACTGGTATATGATGGAAAGCTCTAAACAAATTGATTTTGGAAAATACTCTGGCTCCGTGTAAATTTTGACCAAAATCGTGGATGTGTGGCACTGGATAGCGATCGGAAACAGTTATCCTATTCAGGGCACGATAGTCTCCAGTAGGTCTCCAATCGTTATGGCCCTTCGGCACCATATGGAGGGGAGAAGCCCAGTTGGATTTTGATGGTCTGCATATACCTAGCTCCATCATGTGCTGGAATTCTTGCTTTGCTACTTGCAGTTGAGCCGGGGGCAATCTATGAGGTTTAGCATATATGGGTGGACCGTGTTTCTCGATATAATGCACTGTGTTGTGCCTGACTTTGTCTGAAAAAGGTCGGGATGAGTGAGATGTGGAAAGTCCTTGAGGATAGCCTGCATTGGGAAATTGCTGAGTATAGTTTTGACTGAAGTAGGCAGTCCTGTATAATATCTTCCTCGTGTAGTAAGGGAAGTCAGGGGGTCAACCAGTAATCTGTTTCTGATGTCGAGAATGAGTCCAAAGTTGGCCAAAAAGTCTGCAACGATTATAGGCTACTGCACATCAGCTTTGGTGAATTCACATCTGAAAGAATGTCTTAAGTTGAGATCAAGTTCTAGCACTTTTGTCCCATATGTTGATGTTTTAGAGTCGTTGGCAGCATACAATTCAACCTTTGTAGGCTGATTCTTAGTGTGGTTGGGAATGATTGATAAATCTGCTCCAGAATCAATTAAAATATTTAGGCCAGTTTTGTTGTCATACACAAACAAACGGCTATATTTTGGAGCCAGGCTGGACCCTCAGGCTGTTACTCCGGCTGGCTGCACTCATTTCCCTGATCAGCAGTTCAGTCAAAGGAACATGGCAAACAACATTTCCTATCAGCTAATCCAAACTTATCATGGTAGTAACAATATCCCTGATGACTGATGTTTCTTCCTTGAGAGCGTGAACTAATGCAGTGCCTCGAATTCAGGTCGTGTCAGTATCTCTCTACTATGATATACGGGGGTGAGCAGTACATGATACATTAAGTTCTGCAACCTTCCTTGGAGTTCTAAAATCTGCAGTTCAAGATTTCTGATTGCGGGATTTTCAGCTTCTAAGTTGATGCTGGCCAGTTGGGTTGGTTCTATAAGTTTAGCAACCGTGTCAGCAAGGATGGCTAGCTTGTCTAGTTCATCACTGCTAACTGCCAGGAATGTCTGAATATTTTTGGGAGATGTTGGAGCCACAAGTTTCTAAGAAATTCTTCAGTAATCTTGCCTGCTGAAAGCTCCCTCATTTTTTGGAGTAAAACACTGGGTTTCTGACCCCCTAACACCAGATCTTCAAGCAGAATTTTAGCCTCTTTAGCAGTGGAGTTCTGGAAAATTTCAAGGAGTTGATCTTTGAGTTTAGAAAACAGGGCTTCAGCTGGATGGTGAAATACTAAATCACCAACATTAGATAGAATCTCCTCGTCCAGGGAATTGATTAAATAATTGTACTTAGTGTTCTCACTTGTAATCCAATTAATGGGAAAAGCCTTGTCTAGCTGCACAAAAAATAATTTGATGTTGTTTTAGTGAAGATAGGCATTTTTGCCTGTACACATCTGATTTCTGGCTCGTTCTGTTCCACCATTCAGGACGCCTAACTATGTGGCTTCAAAGGAAAACGCGGGATAGTCTTGGATTAGGCTTAGCATGAGTCACGTACTCCTAGTCTTCTTATTGAATTTATGGTTCAGAAACTGATCATACCTGCATGTCCTATTAAAAAAAGTGTTCCTTCATAGACACAGAATTGTTTGACATTTCATTCAGTTGAAAGTCCAAGTAGTTCATTAATCAGATCATGTTCGGCTCACTACTTTGTCATTCAATCCTACTGATCCTTAAAATACCAACACACACAAAAGAACTTTATTAAAATAAGATCAGAGCTGTCATCTACATACTCAGGCTACATCCGGGCAACTCAACAAACTTTCGTGCCTTTTTTTTTTATATCTGTTGCCAGACTGTATTCACAATCTCTGGTGCTGGCAGCCACAAAACCAAGGATGGGTTAGCCAGCACATTGTACCACAGTGGACACACCCGTGGCAAGTGACCACTGTTATATTAAAATCTGCATTGAGTCCAATGTTCCAAGAAGCATAAGGAAGAAAACTACACTAATTGGACACACTTTTGTGACCCTCTGTATAATTCCTGGCTTCTCTCTCCCTGATTGCCAATCAGGTTGAGGATATACCAGAATACCAAAATTGACAACTACATTACTTCACTGAACAATGCTATTAAGAACTGCTATAATGCTAGTACCAGAGTAACCCCTTGGTGGGACGCAGAATGCACCAATTTAAGAAGAGAAGTAAGGAGGTATAGGAGATCTTACCAAAGGCAATTTGACAACAGCAACTGTACACAGCTAAAAGCTATTTATGTTGAAAAATTTAATAAGTATAAACACTTATTAATAAAAAGCAGCACTCCACTTGGAGGAAATTTTGCAGTGAGTTTGATAGGCCCTGGAGTGAGCCCTACTATATTGCATGCAAAAAGAGGGGCAAGCTTAGTATGTCCTCGGCTATCCAGCTGAAGAATAGTAGCTACACTATCATGCCAGACAGTACATTCAGAATATCTTTAATTACCCAATGCCTACAACTATCCCGGCCTTGACGACAATAGACAAAGGGACTTAGAAACATAAGAAATCCTCTACTGCTAATAATTCGCTCTTCTCACAAGCTGAAGTTGCACACACCATCAAGAGAATCAAACCAAACAAGACCCCTGATCCTCATGGCCTACTTGGCATGATGGTCAAAGAGGCATTTTCTTCTATTCCTATCAGTCTTGTCACCCCTTTTAATTGCTGCCTTCAGCTGGGTTACTTTCCTAAGGACTGGAAAAATACCTTTGTTCAGTTCATCCCAAAGCAGAAGGATCAGCCACATAAAACGACTGGTGACTATCAGCCTATTTGCCTCCTCTCCATCCTGGGCAAAGTCTTGGACAGATTTTTAATCTATAGGATCCTCACATGCTTTGGAAGTAATAACATATGAAGCATTCATCAGCATGGCTTCACTCTGGGATGCTCCACCACCACTGCCCTTTCTTCCATTGTAGACTTTATTAGCATTGCAAAGAAATCTGGGGAACATACTCTCCTTGTGTCCATTGATTACAAGGAGGCCTTCAACAACCTGTGATGGCCAGCCATACTTGATCAGATCCGCAGGTATAACTGCCCCTGTAATCTTTTTCCCTTGGCTAATAGCTTTTTTGAAGACAGAGTGCTGACTTATAGCTACAATTAGTTAGTGACTAAGGGCTGTCCACAAGGCTTGATTTCTGGGCTGGGCCTGTAGACAATACTCCACAATGACCTTTTGCACACCATTAATGATTCAGACTGTCACATGGTGCAGGGGTACATTGATGATACAGTGGCCCTGGTTGATAATCCAAGCTGTGATCAGCTTCATGAGGTGTTTAAATGAACTCATTAATAGGATTTATAACTGGAATAGGAAGCTTCCAATCAACCAGGACCAAGTGCAAATACATTATCTTCTGGAAGGACACTCCTATACAGAGAAGCCCTACATTCACATTAACGATATGACGATACCAAAAGATGAAAGTGAAATGATGTACAGTACCTAGGAATTGTCCTCAGAGTCTCACTTGGACCAAGCACATTGACTACATCTGTTGAAAAGCTACTCAAGCAGCAAACATCCTTGGGGCATTGGGTTTAATGCCACATGGTAGATATATATATATAACTTAGTGCTATTGAATACATGTTGCTTTATGCTTCCCAGTTTGGGGCACTTCCACTTACAATGTGCACAATCTATGTAAGCTCAGCAAGGTCCAACGTATTGCAGCTCTCCAGATCTGTAGAGCTTATCATATGGTACACATCTCAGCCCTCTTGGTCATTTCAGGCCTCATCCCAATTCATCTTATGACAGAGAAACATCACACATACTGACAACTTTGACAATTGGCAGAAGCTTAGTAATTGTCATATGCTACCCAATTTTACAGAACAACAATACCCAAGATATCATCATCTTGGGACTAGAGAGAAAGGAATTCAACACTACCCTCGACAAGCAGTATCATATTATTTTATGCAATCTCTTCCCTCAGCCTGTGACTTCAGTATTTACATGGACGGATCCAAGCATGGTGACAATGTTGGTGCAGCCTTTGTTTTTATCAACAGTGTCGATTCCATCATTCACAGGTCTGCTTTTAAACTTGGCAAGTATTGCTCTGTACTGCAGGCTGATGTTTTTGCTATATTGAAAGCTGTGGATTATGTCTTTGAGGGCTGGTTTGTTAAACATAAAAACATCAACAACTATTCAGACAATCTAATGGGTTTCTTCTCCCAGCGCACCCCCAAAAGTAGGGGTACGAATATAATTCAAATCCAAAGATCTTTTTGCACAGAATAGCCACAAGCATAACATCATCTTTAAATGGATCCAGAGTCATTCAGGAGTAGAGGGTAATGAGGCAGCTGATAAACTTGCTAAGGAGGCTGCTAGCTCTTTTCTCACACCCCCTTGTATTGCAGAATTCCCCTTTCCAAAGTCAAGGACTGGATTAGGGAGCTGACCTTTACTCAGTGGCAGGGTGAATAGGACAGCAGTGTCACTCGTAGGGTATCATAAAAAAATATCCCTAGCATTAGGGAATGTCTTCTGTGGGAGCATTTCATTCCAAATTTTTGTTATGCAACTACTCACTGGACACAGCAGTCTGAAAGCATATCTGCAAAGGTTCCATCTAAACAATGATGATAGCTCCTACCCATGTGATAATACTCCTGTTCAGGACAAACTCCATATTCTCTTCAACTGCATTACTCTAGATCAGGCAAGAAGCAACCTAATTGGATATACATTGTACAAAAGACACAATTGGCCTTGTGACTGTAAGTACTTAGTGGACAATCTCAATATGTACAAAAAACTAAACAATTTCACAACAAAATCAGAAGTGTTCAACCCAACCAATTGAATTTGTGGAGGATCATGCGAGTGTACAATGGTCCACAAAAGGCAGTACATGAATAAATAACAATAATTATTTATTGTTTTTATGTGAATCATAATATATAGGATTCTTTTTCAGATTCCAACTCTTAGAATATATAGAATATCCAAAATAGGAGCAAGGAATAGAGTAAATACAAATCAAAGGAACCTGCTTGTGACAATTAAGGAAAGACTGACTTGTAATCTTATAACTAATACTTACACTAAATTATAAACTAAAAGAGGAAAGGAAGATTAACAAAAAGTTTTAGTATGATAGAAGAAGAGGTTATAAAGAATACCCAGTTTTCTGGTTGGTATTGATGCTCTTCTGGTGGGAAACCACTATAATTTGTTTCCCGATGATCTTTAATTGGATCTCTTCAACGATCGTTTTTATACAAGTGATGTTTGTCTCTCTCTTTTTAAATTAACAGGGTCTTTTCTCCTCTGCAGGCCACTGTTGCCTCCCTTTTGTGTTTCTAGACGATGAGCAGGAGCGTAACACGTCTGCCTTCACCTAGTGTCCAACCCAAGAATGACCTTCCTTATCCGTTATAGTAGCCTCTGGGCTCTCACTTTCCATTGTCAATGTGGTTCTTAGAAAGGGTTACCCCACCCACAGGAAGGAATGTTAGTAAAAAATTTGAGAAAACAAAAGCGGAAGAAAGCGAACTTAAAACTAAACTTATATCTAAAATATATACAGTAATATGGCATATCGCCACAAAGTATCCAATACACAAACATGGTAGGTTCTTACATACATGGAAATATTTATGTATAGGATTCTGTTAAATAAATGTCAGTTCCTGTTCAAGCTTGTTAATATATCCAATCATATTCTATAAATATGTTTCATGTAATACGAATGAATTCATATTCCATTAAACATGCTTGTTTACAAAAACATTCAAGAAGTTATCCAACTCTGCATTATCATATTTGGACAACTCTGTTAAACATTTTTTTTCTATTATTTTATGTAGAAATTTTGACCCAATGAAGCCTTAATGGATCTAAATTTCCAGAAAATATTCTTCCTACCAATAGACATACTGATTGAGTTTAAGTTACAACTTAGACATCATCCATCTAATTCTTTATAATTTTATATAATTTAAGCAATTTTTCATTATTAAACATTATTTTTATCCGAAAAAACAAAATACTTGATATTATTTGGTATATAACATCTACTGCACACTGGATTGTATAAAATAAATATGACGTACTTGAACCTATAACCGATGTGTATCGAATAATCTTTCAACGACGAACGTTTTCATAACCCCTTCTGGGCTCTTCTTCAGGTGAAACAGCTGGATTGAACACCAAAAACGAAATTTGAATAAATATGAACTCTGTTGAGTTTGAATCTTCAGATCGTTCGCTTATTTCATCACATGATATGTTTGAACATGATTGAAGTTAACGATCAATGTCCAAATTCAAGAGAAAGATATTATTATGATACTTAAAAACGTGCGATTGAGATACATACTTATTCAATACTGTTCTCACATGTTCCTCAGTACCTTCTATTTTTATTTTAATATTTAATAAATAGTATTTCGCTGTTACTCTGTATGTAGTAGGTTTTGCCATGCCATGGAAAGGCCGATTTCGTCTCTTGAATTAATACAAGTGGATGTGTCATATGCTCTAAAAATTTCCATCTCCTCCAACCATTTTAGATGGTGAATGTGCAGTGTGGTGACAATTATTTGGTATTCAAATACTTCCTCAAAGCTGAATTATTCAGCTGAATAATCTCTAATCTCATTTTAGTTGGAGGAGGGAGAAAGAGAAGGGAAAAAAATAAAACAAAAAGAACATTAAAATAACAAAATTTTTAATTTTTAAATATTTCAGTTTTAAGTCCTAAAAAAACTAATAAATTATCTCGAGCAAATACTATTATTAATAATTACAATTCAAGAATGATAAATTGTAATGTATTGACTGCAACTTCTGCCACCACCTTGTAGCATCTGCAAAATTTAAATGATATTTTTCCTTACCACGTAATATCATGTGATTGGTAAAGATGTACAGTACATACATTCCAAATTATTAATAAATGACATCATAAACCAAATTAAGCATCTCTTACTCCTCATTGTTGACAAATAAGCATCCCTTATATACCTGCCAGACAAATGTTCTAGAATGTTCTCAATACACCTAGAAGAAACATCAAGAACAAACTCAATACCTGAAGTATAATCTTTCTTCTAGAACAATCCACAGACATGTAGTATAAGTAAGCAATTGAAAACTTATCTAAATATATAAAATTACTTGTCCTGACTGACTGAATGAATGACTTATTCATCATCGCCCAGAGCAAACTGCTGAACCTAAAGAGGTGAAATTCTTAGGGTACGTCACGAAAACCACACTAAGAAGGGATTTTTCGAAATTCCCCTGCGGGGGAGAGGGAGAGTATTAAGGCTTAAGAACAGCTTCTACTTTACTATTTTAGATGCGATTTTTTTGTTTTCAACTACGTTTAATCTTCATTGAGTACTTAGGTGTATTAAATTAAAAATATTTATAACAATGTCTGAAATGTTATCATGTATTTCGATTTTAAAAATTTCTTGTTTTTTGTGTGGAAAATACAAGACTTTTCATACTGAAGCATTTAGTGTAGGAAATAAAATTCTTATTGGATAACTTCTGTTCTTACAGTATATAAGTGCTATGTTTACCCTCATTCCCTTGTATAGGGTTAACAGTACAGTATCTTTGTACTTGCTAGAGACTAGGAGGGTGGGGAATAAGGGCAGCTGTTAATTGTGATGCTTTATAGTACTTTAGCAGGTTCTTTAGTGTCATACTGAGTAGAGTTAAATTGCAACTTTGTGAGATAGCAAGAAAAAATAACAGTTTTACTGCACAGCATAAAATTAAAGTAATCTGATCTGCTTTTATAGAACAGAACAGAAATCAAGAGGCTGAAAGAAAATTTGGTGTCAGTGGGGCTCTTGTTTGTTACTGGCATAAACGAAAAGAAGCTCTAAGCAATGCAAAGTCCAATGTGAGGGCATTTCATGGTCCCAATTACGTTTTACGTAATTGGTAAAACGTGTATATGTTTACCTGTTCGCGTTGAACATTTCACACCAGTATATCCACCACATATTTCACCAAGTAAGTTTTTATTATTTTATTTTTAATTGTAGCCCTTATATCGTGGCTAGCGATTCGGAATGTAATCGTGATATTAAAAATGCATTTAGAGAAGTCTATGGTTTTTACTGGCTTATCAAATAAACGATACAAATGGACCCTAGACCATCACTGACACGCAATTGACTGATTTCCCCTGGATGTCGGCTTCTTACAGAAACACAGCTTCCCTATCATCAAACGTCGCGGCACACCCCTGATAAAATGATAATTTAACCAAATATCTAAATATTGGATTTCTTTGGACTAAGTCTAGACTTAAATGAAATTAAGTAATTTGATCTAAAGGTATGCAGCTTAACTGACTGTCTTTAGAATGACTGACTTATTGACATGCTTCTTCCTGATCTATACATTATTGATACATTAATAATTATTTTTCTATAATATAACATGATGTATTTAACTGTAAAACATATCTAATTTTGTAGATTATATGACTAAATATTAAATAATTTAAATACCTGTATGATCAGGAATATGGCCATTTCTCCTAGGTGTTTGATCAACCCCAATATTTCGATTCCATGAAATTGACGATTGTGTTTGTGCATATGGAGGACCTGAATGAGTTATTGGAGTTCTACCTGTACTTGGTTGAGGCTGGAATATTATAAATCAATTACAAATTGTGCACATTTTAATTAATAATTATTATATATGTGTTAATTTTCATCATTTTAAACAATATTTTATTTTAATTAAACTTTAAATTTATTATTAAATAAATTCATGCTCTAACAACTAAATTAACTATTAATATTTTGATTTTAAATTAATCTTTCTATAAGTTATTATTATTATTACTATTACACACACAAATATAAACAGAAATTTAATCTTTCATATATAAAAAAAAAATAAAGAACTGAACAGAATACAGATTTAAAATTATTCTCAAACAGAATATAAAATTGCAAAAATATTAATGAGAGAATATAAAGTATAAAAAAAAATTCAAATTTTATGTTACAAATTAATTAGAAAAAGACATGTTATTACAAGCTTAAACTAATAATCCTTAAGTAAATTTAGTAACATTTATGAATCAGATGAAGACTTCTTTTTGAATATGAGATTTTTCAGAAACTAAAATTATACTAACTTGATTTTAATAGAGTAAATTTGTGAAAATTCTCTCACCATTGTATTAATATAAAAATAAAATTGCATACTTTCATTAAACTTTATCTTCAAGATGATGATCTTGTATTGTCTTTTACCTGTTATTTAAATTTTATTTATTGCTAATATAAAATTCTTTGTTCCTATGTTTCCATATTCATATTCATAAATGGGAAATAGCAAGTATTTCAGATTTTCAAATAAATCAAGTTTTAACATCAAATATTTAAAAAAATCCAAATATTCATTTGCACTAGACATGATGTTATGAAAGATTGTCTATATATTTTACAACTATTCAGCATCCTTAAAATAAACCATTTAAGATTCATCTTAAACAAATTCTTGTAAAATTCAAATAAACATCCTGAAACTTAACAGTAGAAAATTATGGTAGCAAATAATATTGGACCCTCTGGATATCTTAAGTACTTTATTTATATAATTATTTCTGTAAAGGTATTGAGTAGAAATTTTTCCATCAAATATTTAAATCAAATTTTAAAAACATGCAGTATGTCCCATATAAAACCAGAAATCCTTAAACAATAAAGCATTGGTTATGCAAGTTTCTGAATTCTATTGTTAATAAGACTAAGTTTTGAAAAAAGTATCTTTGACTAATTTTATTTTTTCATTTGTCTCACATTTTCCCAACATGAAAATTACAATAATTTACTCAATTGGTGAGTGGGACAGGTTTTATGTGAGATATACTATAGTTTTATGTAGTAGAAATGTATATATCTTTTACTGAAAAATGAGATAAAATTATAATCCACTTCAGCACAAAATTAGCTAGAATATGGAATTAAATTTTACCAAGTTCAAAAGTATTAGATTTAGATTATCATCTATTATGTAGATAATTCTTATAACAATTTTTAAAAACTGAAAATTTATTATTATCCATTAGAATTAGTTAGCTCTTAAATTTGTTAACCTACCATTTATAATAAGATAAATTTCATAATTAATAAAAAATAAGATCATTATTAATGTAAAACCAGACTCGGTACATAGGTTCAAGTTAAAAGAATCAACAAGTTTGATTTAATGAGACTATATGTGGAAAACCCTATTTTCTCCTATACCCTCCACACTTTGACAGGTCAATGATCATTTTCTCTTATATTCTGTGTGATCACATATGATTAAAATTAATAATCATTAAATCATGCCATTAGAACTTTGCATTGCCTTCTTTTGCTACAGCATTCTTATTGGGTACAAGGCACCCAAACACACCACAAACTTGACAATACACTCAAAAGTGCCATAAACTGTATAGAAAGTATTATTTCAGTTGAATTTATTGTTCAATAATTGTCTTAAGAAGTTTTGATTGTAGAAAGACAATGTGATTACATTTAAGTTTACTTTGTATAAATTTGCCTGATTTTGAATGCTTAAAGATGGATAATTATTTGTTGTCTTCAATCACAAACTTTGTTAATTTTTTTGATAAATATTTTAGTATCACCAGACATGCTTTACAAAGTATTTTTCCCCAAAATCACTAATCCAGTTTCATAAAATGATTTAAAAAGATAAAATCAATACTTAAATAAGTGGTGAAAATTTACTTTATTTTTCAATTTTGAAATATTTTGTATATACTGGAATGTGATTTACACAAAAATTTAAAAATATTTTTTGAATGGAAATTTGAAAAAATTGAAGTGTTATATAAAGAATTAAAGGTCATAAAAACATATTATTTTTAATTTAGCCATTAAATTTTCATTTCCATTATATTTATAAAATACTTACATTATTTAATATTAAACAGTATTTAGCTTTGCTTTATTGATTATAAATCTTGGTTTATAGGTAAATATAATTTGTTAGAATGTTTGAATTAAATTTATTTTGTAAAAAGAATCATTAAGCAATGTAGCAAGTCATTAAATACTCAATAATACATGCAGTGTCTTAATTGAAATTGCTAAGTGTTGTTGTTTAAATATTTTGCAGAAACAAAAATTATAAATTATATAATTATACATTACTTATATATTGTAAAATATTTAAAGAAAATAAATAGTAATATTTAAAAATGAAGAAAATTTTTAAATTTACAATTATCATACAGAGATAAATAAAGAGCAAAATATAGTTTGGTATTAATCAGAATTGAATTTAGTGGTCTAATAATATTGAAGTCATAAGATCAAATATCTATCTTGGTCTAATCAATAACTTTATTGGCAAACTGTCAGTAACATGAGGCCTTGTGTCGTCTTATATATTTTGTGAGTTTGGAAGAGTTATCATCATCTGTATTATCATAATTAGCCATGAAAAACAACTTTTAAATGCAGTTTAGCAGCTGCATTTCTAAGCACACATTACATCAAGCTGAGAAAATTCTGGCACTGATTTTTTTTATCTAGACTCTGGCAAAACAATCTGGACTATTTTTCTACTATAAGAGTTGTCATTTGTGACCAGTAGCTTATCTGTAAATAATTGCTCTTACCATCTTCTTTGGCATCCTCCCATACATGGACTTGGATTTCAACCTCTCTGTTGTCTGAGTACTTCTCTGCAGTTGTATTATCAAGAAATGTTTCATCAATTTGTTAATCTTTTGAATTGATTTGAAGTGGTTTGACTTATCTCGAATTCAATCTCAAGTGTTTTGTTATTTTCTGTATAAATGACAAATTTATCTGTAACTACAAATGATATTGAAATGATACATTGATCCATATATTCTTATTCCCTAAACACAAAGATATATTGTCTAAGTAAAATATACAGCAGAATCTGAATTATACTTAGATATTCACTTGATACTGTCATGGATTTATTCACTTTGCTACTCATTTTATTGTTAGGATCTACTTATCTACATAGACATTTTGAAATATCAACTTATTTTTTTTTGTATCAGAATGATCCTTCTTGCAATCCTTGTTCAGACAAGAATTTAAATTCTTGTGCATTTGAGACTTCTTTTTTTAATTGGTAGCTAGATAAACTGCTTCAAACTTCTCTGTGTAAACAATCAGCCTATCAGCATTATGCTAATATGTAGCTTACATTTATTATCAGTAGCCACTATCTTTTTCTGAAGAATTATATATTCTTGTATTAGAAAATCTATTTTCATTGAAAATTGTCATTATCATAGATGTAATAATCTAAGATTTCTTCTCCTTTATCTGCTTCATTATTGTTTGAATACTATGGCTTCCTTTCTCTCTGTTTTAAAGAATTTCTGTTCTGTATTTTTATAGTTTCCACTCAGGTATAATGTTAACTTCACTGTATTTTTAATTCTGTTTTTAGAAAGTTATATCATCATATATTTCTTTTGTTAAAAATGATGAAATTATTTATGCTTTGAAATCATCTGATTTCATAAACTGAAAACGTTTAAAAGTTCTCAACAAGTTTAATAATTTAGAAAGCTTTTTTAGTATGAGTGAGATATTTCCTTTGTCCATTAGAAATATTGATCTGAATCTTTGTTTCTGTTTCTTAAGAGTTAAATTTACAAGAAATAATCAATAAATAAAATTGTTTGCTTGTTCCTGACTAATTCAGTTAATTGGATCTTTTCTTCTATTTAAGCATTCTTATTGTTTTTCTTATTTTTTTGTTCTCTCATTCCATTTGGACTGAATTTAGAAAATTACAAATTCTTTAAGATCTTCCATTTTCTCCTCCTGTTGTTTCTACATTCTTGTAATTGAAAAGAATACAAATATCAGAGTATTTAATAGACTGTTTCTTCTCTTGCTTTTTTGTAAATAAATTCCACATTTTCCTCTCATCTTTTTCTTATTAAGTTTTGATCATAATGACAAGGAAGAGAAATAGTTACTTGAAACCCTAAATGTAGCTTAGGGTTGACCCAAAGAAAGCAGGGTCCATTGCGAAATTCTAACGCAGGGCCTTATAGAAAAAGAACAGTAAACATTTTTAAATAACAAAAAAGAAAAACTCAAATAATCTTGTATATAAAAATTAATCAATCTTATTAATTTGTCTCTTTTTATTTATGTACAAAATAAGTATTCATTCCCATTTCATTTATATTCCATTTTCTTATATCTATTTCAAATTATTTTGAGTCCTGTGCACCATTCCTACTGTCTTCAGATTGACCCTGATATAAGTTGATCTATTTGTTACATGTCATTTTTTTTATGAATTAAATGAAGTGCTTACTTCTTAATTATGACAGTGAATAGTTTTCATTTTGGAAAGCTTTGTGAATCATGTCTTTGGAATAAATGAATTTTTTAATAGATTCTGGAACTATACTTAGAAGAACCATATTCCTATCCTTCAGAATTACTCTGTTTGCTATTTTATGTCTTAACAGTCTCTTTCTTTTAAAGTCACCTATTATTCTAGATTGCATCTGTCCTATATTCTAATAGACATACCTTTCTACACTCTTAAATTCACATAATGCCTTCAAAGAAAGTTAAAGATTGGATGTTGCAGGATATGTCACTTTTACATATTTACTACCTATTGATTAGTTTATTTCTTAAATTCTGTAAAACTTGACAAGTGGATGGCTACATTTTAATTGCTATCGACATATCTTTTTTTACATGGATAATCTGCTAGAATTTAATATGCATTTTAAAAGAATAAATTTTTAAAATATTCATAATGAAAAAAATCAAATTTACTTGAATACTAAGAATTATGTACTAAAGTAATATAAGCTTTATTAGCTTATATTATATTATGAAATAAATATAAATATTGTATTACAAAATGTTTTATATTTTATGCATTTTTATAATGCTGTTTTATAATTCTTTTAATTGCAAAAGTGTTCAAATACATTTATTAATTTATTTCTTGGAAAGATAATGCATTGCAAAGCAACAGAGAAATCTTACCATTTGAAATATAACATAACCTGAGATCATAACAAATTGATACAGACAAAATCTCTATCAATTTGTTATCTAAAAATGATTTGATGCCTATAGATTTATTTCCATGTTTATTTTAGAATCTATTGGTTTTTTTTTTTTTAAATTATCTTTGATTTGATTTATTATATTTATAAAGAGGTTGACTGTATTAAAAATTCATGCAAAAACACTAAAGTGAAATAAACTACTTTTGCCTCAAAAAATAAAGTAATAATAAGAATAAAAACTTATGAACTGCTTTAAAATGTAAATAAAATAAATAGGGTAAAATTTATTAGAATTATCCTATCATACGTTGTTATATTGATAACACTATAAATATTTTATGAATTGATATTTTTATATAAAGCTATTTTATGATGTGAAGAGTGTATTAGACTTGTTCATTTTATTACAATGATATACATTTTTTTGTCAATTTGAAGTCATATTTGTATTACTTAATATTATATAAATAAACTGAGTAATATCAAATTGATATAAAAATATACATCATTTAAATCAAGTAATAAGCAGAACTAGTTTGAAATAAATTATTATTTATAATAACTTTTGCTGTATTCTTTTACTGTTTATAAAATACTAATATTTTATATTCTTATATTTAAATTTTACTTAAATGAAATAATTTACTTCATTTAATTACAAAGCTAGCTGATTACTTAAAAGCAAAATATTGCTTTTTAATGGTTTTAATTTTATTTTTAAAATAAAAACAGTTTATTATATACCAAAACTAAAATTCTGGCAGGAAAATTATTAAGATTTATTACATTTTAAAATATGAATTTTGAAATATAGAATTTTATTTATAATACACACATTAAATTATAGAATAAAATTATTTGATGTTGAAATGGTCTTTTGCATTAAGTAACATTGTGAATATTACTTTTTTCCAAGAATTTTAACAGACTATATTAAAAAGTTTTGTTTATTTATCCACATAATTAAATAACAAAATTTTGATAAAAAGTAAGTAGATGAATATAAATGATGATATTTAAAGTTTTTATAAATACAACATTATAATACATAAATTTTTAAATCTCTGCAGAAATCTAAATATTCATTTGAGATTTGAAATGACTAGCATACTTTATACAGCATTATTTGTTATAAAAATTAATTTTAAAAACAAATATACATATAAGAAAATAATAAATTTTTATAATATCCAACTTTTCTTCCATAAATATATATTAAAATACAAAATATTTTCAATATAAATGTAATTATACTAAAAATTCATATTCATAACAATATGAAATTCACAGAGGAGCCATATTTGGAGTAATATAAACTATTTCTTTGATAAACATTCATTCACAATACTATTATTATAAAATTTTAATGTTTAAATGATTCAAATTACTTCTGAAATAAAAATATAAGTTTTGGAAGATGGAACGATTAATGCATCCAGATATTACTGAAATATGAAAGTTTTCCTATGATAAATAATATTTCATTAAACTTCTTGAAAATGTATAAAATTGTATAAAGTTTAGATAAACTAAACTTTAAAAACGAATATAATTTTTGTAAATTCTTTCTGTCTTTATTAGATAATGAATATTCATTATTGCATAAATGTTATCTAAAATTCTTAAGTTCTAAGGCACATTTTGTAAATTATAATTAAAATTTCTTCATCTTTATATTAACTACATACAAACCTTCTATCAAATTAAGAAGGAATTTTATTTCTTAAAATAAAAAAATTGGAATTAAAAAGTTTTATTAGATATAATTTACATTTAACAAATTAAAATAATTATAAATTTCAGTAACTGAGAGAAACTAAATAAACATAAAATAATATTTACAAAAAGTTAACAAAAATAATGAATAAAATAAAACAATGAATTTAATATAGAATTATTATTATTTTCAATTTATAAAATCTGTATAGGACATTTTATTAATTTCTTTAATCAGAAATCATGCTGCCATTAGAAAATGCATGCATTTTTCTTTACATCATATCAAAGTACCTCATCTAGTAATTGTCTCAAACGTTGTAACTGCGCTTCTAGTTGACGATTATGATCTTCAAGGATTTGCATTCTTGCTTCTAAGCGTCCTTTATGTTGACGTAATAATTTGGCTTCTGCCAACATTTCTTCATCTCGACATGGAGTAAGAGCAAAATCTTCTTCCTCTTCAGTAGCAGTAGGTGAAAGAGTTCTATTTGGTCTAGTTCCTCTTAAACGCTCATATTCTGCCTGAAGATGCCTTTATTTAAAATAAATATTAACTTATAAAAATGTAAAAAAAATATTTAAATCATTTTCTAATAATCTTATTAATATATTTTGATAAGTGATATTTAATTAGTAATAAAACATCAATATTAGTTTTTATTCAAATACAATATATACAGCAAGTCCTCCCTTATCAACAATATAACAAAATGATAATGAAAAAGAAAAAGTATATTTTTAACCATTTACAGTTAGAATTGATTTCACCATTTTAACAATAATATGAAGTGAAAAATAAATGCTTGAGGTTACAAACATGAATTAATAATAACCAAATTTTTTCCTTGCAGTCTGATTATTATTATAATGAATGAAAAAGTGTATTCACATTGACAACATGTAAGGCATTGACATTAAATAATGCAAATTGTAAACAAACTTGTTCTGTTTGTGTTCACTGTTAAATTTATATAGTGTTGTAGTTTGTTGTAGAGTTTGGCAAAGCTCAGCTATTTAGAAATGCTGGGGTGTATTGCAGAAAAACCCATTTTTGAAATTAAATTGCATCTGTAATAACAACAGATACACAGTATGTGAATATGTTTTTATTTGAATTAAAAAAAATTACTTGAGTATCAAGCAATTGAACTGTAAATAATTTTTAAAAGTAATGAGCAAATTAAAAATTGCAACCTGGCATTATGAAGATGTCACAATAAATAATCATATTTTAGTTTAAAAATTAATTGGGGCCTCCAGCCTTTCCTGTATCTGGTCTCAACCTTCATCTATTTAACTCTGTCTCGAGATTAACAAAGGACATACAGACTGACAACGGTGGAAATTCATAGGTCTGCAAATTTCAGACCACGAAAGGGTAATATTTTAAAATGATACAGATAATGACAACCATTTCTAACAAAACAACAGTCCCAATAATTTGAAATGGATGGGACTGAGACTACCTTGGATTACAAATATCTTGAAGTACAGATTGGAGCTGAGCTGTGAGCTGATCTCAAAATTCCTTGAAAATGAGATGATTGTCAAAATTCCAAACTGTAACTTAGCTCAGCTCCTTTGATAGAACTAGTTCATTGCAATCACCAATTGTTTATATTTAAACTGCATTATAGTAGTAGGAGATGCTTTTCAGTCTTCACTTTGTAAACATTTATTTTTTATCACTCATCTTTACCCATCAGCTTCATTTCCCATATTACCCACTACTACTCAGTGATTCCCCAAAATTAGTAAATAATTATCTTAACTTGTATAACTTAAACTTCTAAATTGTGACCTAAAACAATTGTAAGATTATTAAATTTATTTTAATGTTTAATGTTTTTGTGATCAGAAATTTGCAATATTGATATAAACAATATTAAGTTAAGTTCCTAATATTGCAACTTTAATATATAAATCTGTCAATATACAGTAGACTCCCCTATAATGCGGGTTCGTATATCGCGGCAAAAAAATTGCGACCATATTCGTATAAAGACGCTAAAAGAGACTCGTAAAATGCGGTAAAACATCATCGTCGAATCTGGACCAATAGTGGACGAGCAGCTGAACTACTTACACGCTACGGAGAGTTTAGGCGGATAAGTTGAGTTTACTATCATCTGTACAGTATATAGGCCTAAATTAGTTACTGTAAGTCTAATACAGTACTGTAATTTTATACATTTCTTGTGAAAAAAAACATTTCTTATTCAACAGCCATAAAAATTATTTCTATTAATGATGTCTCCAAAGTTCAATGAATTTTTCGCAGTAAAATAACTTATCAGAAAATGCATCTGCCGTTTGGTGCGCTGCTCTGCGATGAAAATAAGCTTAAGCAATGGCGTCATCAAACGGTGCACACTCTGAGTAATCCTACAACTTTTTGTTTATAGCATAGTTTATACGGATTATTCGAAAAAAATTATATGTGTTTTGGAAAGTTGAGTCAAATTCGTCTAGAATTGATTAATTTTATGGAAGAAAACCTTTCAAACAGCTGTAGTCCGTAAACTGCATACATGCTGGGCTGTGATTGGCTCATGTATTTAAGGATTCCTACAATGCAAAATTCTTATAAAGTAGAATGTATCTACTGTGTTATAGCGGGGTCGACTGTATAAATAAAAATGTAAATGTTTGTTTGTTCAAAATCTTAAATCTCTGAAAGTTCTTCCCCGATTTGCTTAGAAATTTTGAAACAACGTTGCATTCAAACACGCACATATTTTTATTTTATATAGATATCAAAATTACCCCCCATGGGGAGAGGGACAAAATTAAGACTTGCCATGAAGAACTCAGCTTCTATTATACTATTTTAGATTACGTTTTAATGGGGTACGTCAAGAGATTTTTTGAAATTTTCCCCATGGAGCATGTTATACATTTATAATAGATACATTTTAAGCCACAGCAATGTGTGGTCAGGTACAGCTAGTAATAAATAAAATTGTTAATAGGTTCTTGAAAACTGGTTTTGTTATACATTGTTTGATTTAAAGTCCTCACTTAAAAATAATAAATTATTAAATATTCAATTGAAATTTATTTCACTATAAATTTTAAGTTAACTTTTTTGGTTCTTATAAGGATATTTAACTGTTTCAAAAATTTTATAAATCAGTAATAGAAAATAAATAGTAAATTTTATTATGGTCTATATATACCGATTTTCTTCTTCTAGTTCGTGTATCATAGATTCTAACTCTTCTCTTTGTTCAGCATCTATAACTGCCACAATTTGTGCTGGACTTCGAGGCTGAAATAATATGTAACATCAAACGATAAACTAATTGCAATTTGAAAGTTATTATTGTTTTATTTACATTAAATATTCTAATATAAGTAATAGATATGTATTATATCAATGGTGTGGTTTTTTATATATTCTTTTGAATGTCAATTTTAAAAAAAATTGACATTCAAAAGAATTACATATTCTATAAAAAATAATTTTGATTATTATTGAATAGTTTAAAATACTAATTCAAACAAGTATAATCTATTTATTATAATCATTTTGTGCTTTGCTTATACTGATGATTTTAACCAACTGCAAACATTAAGCAGGATTAATAGACTGCAGTTGGTAAAATTCTGTATATTAACTCTGATGTTAAAAAATATGTTAATAGATGGATTGTTTAATTGTTTTAACACCCCTAATTTTTCTAAATACTCTTATTTCTGTTGTTTCTAATTTTTTGTAAATTCTCTTATTTCTCACCCAACTCACAGAACTATATGTCAAAACAGGTTTAAAAATTGTGTTATACACAGCTAGTTTTGTCTTATGACTTATTTCTTTCTTGTTCCAGATATATTTGCTCAATTGGCTCCTGCCTGACCTGTCTTGCTTAATATATTGCTGATTTCCAAATCTAACTTTCCATCTTCACTAAAAATTGTTCCTAAATATGAGAACCTATTGACATTGTTGTTACCAAGTTTAACTGTTAGTCTCTCTCTCAATCAATAACCATAACTTTGTTAACTGTAGCTGATTGACAAACCAAAATTCCGGCCACTTTCCTCTAAATTATTTAAAGATTGCTGGAATTCTCAGGTTTATTACTTAATATACTACTCAAATACCTTATAAACTGCAGCCAAATTTATTAACAATTTCAAACGTTTTTGGTCATCTTTAATGACCTTTATCAAGAATGAACGAAAATCGAATGCTGACTGATTTGTATTAACAATAAATGCGTTTTGGAACGCTTAAAAAAAAAACCAATTGTTTTTTTTTTATTGAGTAGTATATCCTTGTTATGATATGCAGTCTACGAAGAGATTATTGCTTAATAAAACAAGATCATCCAACAGAATAAAGAAACAACCTTTATATTTCCCAAACTGAAGTTTGTCAATAGTTTTGATTCTTTTATTAAATTATCCATGAAAATTATAAATAATAAAGGGGACAACATACACCCTTGTCTCACCCCTTGTTTTACTTGGAACCAGTAACCAAGTTGTCCTATCCTTACAGCTGATTTATAGTTCTTATACCAGCTTTGGATTCCCCTTAGTAGAGTATCCTTTATGCCATATTTCTCAAGAACTTCAAAAAGTAATCCTCTAGGAACTGTATCAAATTCCTTCAATGAATTCCAAGTATAATTTATTGTTATATTTCCATGCATTCTCTGTCAGTTGTCTTAGTGTAATATATTTACAGTAAGACAATTAACAAAGAACTTTTCACTGTGCTTGAATATTCAAGACTTGAGAACTGGAATGGTTCAAATTTGATTAAGCTGATTTTTTTTTGGCCCTTCTCTTCAGAAGACCACTGAAGATGACATTTGAGAGACTGAAAATGTTATGGTGACCATATTGTTTCTTGCTGAAGTTTATGGTTAGGGCATTTTTGTCTTTATAAGATAATTTTATGTTTATGTTATTATGGCTAATATAAAACATTCAGTTTTAAAGAATAAAAATAGAAATAGAAATATGAAGCAACACTCAAAACTTACCACAGGAAGGGCTAATTCACCACTAAGTGTCTGGCAATATTGAGCTATTAATTGATGTTCATCTTCACTCCTAGACAAACATAATTTAAAAAATAATTTTTTATATATACTTCTGTATAGTAAATAAATAAATCCTACATTTTTTTTTCTATTAATTTAAGAATATAACAAAAATAAATACATATTAGATTATAATACAATTCTGATCACATTATTACAGATAGATATTTAAATAATTCTACGGTTACCAGCTGATAAAAAAAAGACCATTAAAAAGTATAAAAATGCAAGGATATATGAAGTATTGATGTTCTTTTTATTTACATAATACAGTGTTTCTCAACGGGGCGATATCGCCCCCATGTGGGCGTTTTTCCATATTGAGGGGGTGAAAAACAATTTTCTGGGCGATATAATAAAACATTATATTAAGAATAATTAGATATTTTATTCATTATATCGTAGAATAATTAAATAAATAACATTATACTAGTCACTAGTCTATTCAATGCAGTACGCATTTGGCGTTAGCCCTGGCCCTCGGCATCGGAATTTTGAAGTGAAGGGGGCAATTCTACGTAACAGTTTTATTGAAGGGGGCGACAATTCGTTAGAGGTTGAGAAACACTGACATAATATCTTTGAGTACTTTTTGCTTAAAGGTTAAAACTATTTGTAAATGTATTAAAATTATTTTTAAAATAAAAATTATTTATTTTTTTAATAATTTGTCATTGTTATAAAAATCATTTTCCACAAAAAATATATTTATTATTGTATTCTATCATACTTTGGGTCAACTTTCATATAAATAACACACAGAGATATTAGATACAAGAACACATGAATACTAATTTATATTTTAAGTTCAGAAATATAAGTTATAATAAATTATTATTTTATTTTTTGTTCTTAATTATAATATTCTATCAAGAATGAGTTGTCACTTTAAATTTATTCTTTCTTGTTTTTCATTCTTTTATTCTATTTTGCATTTGCTTTGATTTTAAGTGTGTAACTTATACATTTCAAGTACATCAATCCATCATTAAATGTTTCTTATTTCTTCATATTTTAAGCATTGCATCTCTCTTTTCTTGGATCAAGCTTATCAACAACTAATGCAATAATAAGGAATCTTGAATGTGTAACAAAAAATGACAAATGTACTGATACATGAAATTAATTATCATTTCACCTATATTTATCAAGAAACAAATTCTGATATATGAAAAAATCAGTTCTTTTCTGTTAATAGAACGCCAGTTGTAAGTTTAATCTGCTGTGCGATACTGTCATCCACATCACTCCTCTAAGACTATCACATTTAACTATTTAGCCCATAAGACTGAGCCAGCTTCAAGTAATTCACTTGACTGTTCTTGGATACTTGATGTTATATAGTTTTAGGGGGTGTGAGACTCATCCCCACTTGGGCACTCAGGTGTGAGTGATAGCAAGCACTGAAGTGCATGACTACATGCAAAGCATGTAGTATAGGCAGTACACTGATACATGTTAAAACTTTGGAGATGAATATCTTGCAAAGGGTCAACAATTCTAGGGTGGTGTGAAACCCCTCATTCAGAGCTTGAATCTTACTCGTTGCTGTACATATTGGCTGGCATCCCGTTAACAGAAAATAATAAAAAAATCTACTTATATAAACATTCTATTCTGCAAAACATATGCAGTAAATTTGGTAATGGCATAAAACAATGTTCTAAATAATAATGACATCTGTAAATGTCTTGAGACAGACTATCTACTCAGTGTATCATTTTATTTATCATGTTATCTAAATTTATATTAAACTATTTCTCAACATATTATATTGCAAAATAAGAGATAATTCAACATTGGATTTATAGATATGAGTTTTTAAAACTCAAGAGACTTTTTGGATTTTTATGATATATTGTTCAAGCAGTTGTACACATCTATTTCATTTTATATTAAAAAAAAGTTTTATTTAGTTTTAAATTGTTCTGAATATATGAATAAATTATTGCACTTTTTAGACCTGAAAATTTTTTCTTTCATATTGATTTGTATTTGAAGATCTAATAATAAGTAGTATATTTAGACTTCTATTTAAACTGAATATAAAAAACTTACGAATCAGGAGTGGAATTGCTTCTTGTCCTTAACTCTACTTCTGCTAACCTAAAAGGAATAATTTTATTATATTATTGAAATTACACTACTAATTGTAAATTAATCTTAATTAATGTAGCAATTTTCCAAAAATATATTAATTAAAATAATTATTTAATAAATAATGAGGATGAAAAACTGTGTAGAAATAAAGGTGCTAGTTTACTTCATGATCCAAATTGATGCAATGACATAATTGCTCACACATTAAAAAATGTACTTGTTCTTATCATGAGAGTTTTTAACTTATCTATATATATATATAAAATGGACATGTTTGTGCCTATATTTCACTCTGCAGACAAAACTACACATTGCACATGAATGGTGTTTGTGTGTGGTAGTAGCCCCAAGTCTCCCATCATGCACTATGGTAGTTGCATCTTGATAGCTATAAGGGTGTGGGAGATATGGGGGTTGAAAGTGGTTGACTTTGAAAATGTGTGATGCTTCAATGAGAATGTTCCAGTTTTTTCTAGAAAGTTCCAAAATTTTGAAGAAAGTTCTAAAATTTTCTGGAATATCATAGAATTCTCACACACATTCTTCACCCATACAACCTACCCCTCTCATTTCTTTTTAAATTAATAATACATTATAGTACATTTTTTTAATAATCAAATAAAAAAAATTAAACAAATATTCTGGAAAGTTTGGGATTACTTTAATAATTTTTAGATCCTTCAAGAATGTTCCATAATATTCTATATTATTTCAGAATCTTTTGGACGTTTCCAGAAATTTTAAATATTTTATAATTAAAAATAACTAAAAATAATTAAAAATGCAATAATAAAATAATAAAAAATAATTAAAAATACAATATTCAATGTTCTAGAATGAACTGGGCCAGAAGATTCAAAAATGTTTTGGAATAGTCAAGGACCGTTAAGTGTGAGTAGTGGGGGATGGCTTTTGGCAAAGTGTGACATGTGCTTCAGTTGATTTTTCATAAGTAAAAGTGTACGAATAACAGAAAAAGTAGAAAGTGAAAAGTGAATAGTGATGTGTGAAAAGTAAAAATATAAAAAACAATGCAAAACTGTAAGAGAGAATTTTTGCAGTCTCGAATCATATCGCAAAGGCAAAAGATGGTGTGGAGAAATGAAATCACAGAAGAAAGAGAAGTACGTCTAACATTGCTTTGAGAAAATTATCAACGAAACAGAAATAATCAGACAAAAGAGCAACTTGAAAATTTTAGGGAAACACATCAAATCAGAGAAAGATTATGTAGAGAAAGAGAAACAAGTGCACAGTTGATTGAAAGAAGAAAGCAGAGTAGACAATCATACACTTAATTGTTGGCAATTGTTTCTACAGTTTATTGTTGATATGCAAGCATAAACAGAAAAACTATATTACATATAAATGTACAAACAAATAAAACCCAGCAAAGCGAGTACTTTCAGCTAGTTGAAATAATAAATTTATTAATTACATTTAATTATCTTTTAAATTAAATGAAATTGTTTTTGAAACCTCATTTATAAAGACAGCACTTCTTGATTCATCAAAAAGGGTAATCAATCAAACTGTTTTTTCACTTCAATAAAAAAAGACCTTATTGAAATAACTCTCTTTTAACTTTGTTTACATGAACACAACTTTTTAGGTTATCAGTAATAGGAAAATTGTATGTACATTTTGTTTTATTATTTTATTTTTTAAAATGTTTTTAGAAATTTATTTATTGTTTGTACTAGTTTGGAGTTTAGAAAATTCTGAAAGCTTGTTTAGTAATAACCACACATGCAAATCTCTTTTTTTCCCATGGTTGTTGCGTGTGGAACTTAAAACATTAAATTCAAATTTGATTTAATTTGTACATAAGCTTAATTGACAAATTGTCATACCATATCATTTAAGTTAAGTAACAAGTTTGTGTGAATTTTGCTAGTTTTTAAGGAAAAGTGTTAACTTTTTTGTCATTATTTGCACATAACCAAATAAACAGTAATTAGTTTATTATCCATTTTATGATGTTGGAATGGTCCATGATGATTGTTTTAAAGTTTATTAGGTAATTACTTTTACAAAATTAATATATTACAGTTTATTTCACTATCCATACTGTTATAACCAACAAGTTATAAAAATGTAGATTGTATTATTATAGCAATTTTCCAAACTTACCCTTCAAACTCACTACAAAAACTAACCAAATGCTATAGCATTTTAATTGATGGGATTATAAAGGAAATTTGTTTATGTGTACTTTGGATCTAACTAGCTAAGAAGCCTTGTTTTAATAACAATCATTTTTGTCCTTAGTGTTAAAATTACATTTTTAACTGATTATAATGGAAATTAATTAAAGTGTCTTCTTTGATTTAATAGTTTGCTAATCACTTGGATAATAAAGGAAACACGTCAACATTTACTTTATCCAATTTGTAGATTTTATTAAGTTTTCATCTGCCATTTGTTCAACTTCTTTGATTTTTTAGAATACTAATCAATAGGATCCTGAAAGAAGTTTGATGTTTACTTTGTTATCCATTTTGGTACAATTTTTATTTATTTAACTTCTGTGTTTTAATTGTTTATAATGTTTAAAGAACTTCCCCAAGAAACCAAGCCCAACTTTTTAACTTAATCTCCAAAAGGAAATGCTTTTCCCAAGTGTCATTACTAAAGTAAACTGTTTAAAATTTCTTAGCTCTTGTAAACAAAGGCAAGAAAAGTATACTTTCACATGCAACATTCATACTCATATTACATGGTGCATGTATTCTGTTGCTAATAGACCACCAGGTAAACAAGCACTGAAATATTCATTCAAATTAAGTTTCTTCCTTCTAATAAACAATGTTTCCTTATTTCTTTTTAGAATTTTGTTTTCCTTCAAATCAAAGTTTATTTTGGAAATTTTTTTATTTTTATTTTAGAAAAATCATTTCTTAATATNTTTTGGAAATTTTTTTATTTTTATTTTAGAAAAATCATTTCAAGAGTTTTAATTAAATGATAAAGCTGGATTCATTGTCAGGCTATAGCTAGTCTGACAATGAATAAAAATAATAATAATGAAATAAAATTAAAATTTGATAATAAAATTAAAAAAAAATCAAGCTCAAATTATATTTATAAATGTTTAATACATTTTACAGAAATTAATCTACTGTTAATGTCAGGGTTTGGATATAATGGAGGGTAATGTCGAAGGTAACACAAAGAAAGTGGAGAGAACTAGAAAGCGATGTCCGTTAGACCACAGCACACATTCCAAACTAAACTATACTGGACCAGAGTACAATTCCCTTGACGAACATAACAGACCCCACACATAGCAGAGGGGAGGGCGCGACGATCACAAAGACAAAGGTCACATACACAACTTTCTAACAGTTAAATATAATTTAAAAATTTCAAAACAAACATTAGGAAAGCCTATATCGAGCTTTTGAAAATCAATGGTATTATTAGACTTCTCTATCTTTATGACTATTGGTCTGGTTTGCCTCTTTCACTTAAACTTATATAATTAGCATTTATATACTGTACATATAGTTTTTGACTAGATGGTTATTTTGTGCATTTATGCACAAACATGATATACATGCAATTTAAGGTCATTTGCAGGTCATATGGCAAGCATCCTTATGACCTGGCCCAGGATTTTGTTGACAAAACTGCATCAAACAGCTGGTTAGATTGGGGATGCCTCTTTGGGGAGATGGAAGGATTCATGATTGCCATTCAGGATCAGGCCATAAATACTAAAAACTACAGAAAATACATACTCAAAGATACAACACTCACAAATGACACATGCAGAAAATGTCACATCATGCCAGAAACTATACAACATATCACTTCCAGTTGCAAGCTCCTGGCACAAACAGATTATTTACACAGACATAATCAAGTAGCAAATATAATACACCAAGAGCTTGCAAACAAGCACAACTTGGTAGACATCCACGAACCATACTACAGGTATATTCCACAGACAGTATTGGAAAACAACACGTACAAAATGTACTACGACAGAGCCATAATCACAGATAAAACAATTTACCACAACAGACCAAGCATCACACTCATTGACAAACACAATAAATTTGTTGCTTAAACACTATGTAGTGCAATAAATTCTAACACTTGGCATTCTTTCATCTTTATTTTAATTTAGTTGCTATGCATTTTAAATTACACATTTTGGGCGTAACATGCCCCTCTTTAGCCAACTAAAAAGTTTTGCTTAAGCAACAAAGAAGAATTACAACATGGTTTCGGATTATCATACACAATAAAATCACATACATTATTAGACATATCCATTCCACTCACAATGTACAAAACACATTCACTGAAAAAAATCAGCACGTACTGTACATGGAACTTGCCCAGGAAATAAGGCATCTGTGGAGGATGGATAGGGTGCTTATTGTACCCAGGGGCAGATCTACATAGGGACTAATAGTGCTTAAGCCCTGGACCCCCAAATGTCAAGGGCCCACAAAAATTGAATTATCATTATAAATTTTTTAATTAACAATTAGCACTTATTATTAACTATACAATACTATTAATTATCATTATTATTACTATATTATTAATATTTGTTTTATTGTAATCAACGTAACGTAATCGGTCAGGTCACCAAGTTGCAATTTTAAATCCACTGTCTCAAATTTAAATGCTGTAAGGAGACTAATAATAATGACTATAAGGCAATGTCAATTCTTAATCTAACAAAAATGAGGCTTTATTGGACTTCAATAAGCTCTAGGCTCCAAAAAACCTAAATCCACCCGATTGTACTTGTCATTCTCTCCTCTGTAGATGTCATACCACACACACTAAACAAAAGCCTGGGAACATTACAATTGAATAGAAATAAATACATCACACTACAGAAGCCACTATATTGAAAACATGTCATATTGTTAGGAAATTCATGAATACAGACATACACTGACATACTTATTTAATTTTTGTCTTGTTTTGGTTACAATGCCTTGACTCTGGTCCGGCATAGTTCACAGCCACCAGTATCAACTGAGTATAACTTACTAAACCCAACATAATAATAATATCAAAACCAACATGGAGTGTATTACATATTTTGAACTATTCTTTGAAGCAAGAACAGTTTATTTCCTGATGATGATAATCATGACTAATATTTGATGCAAAAAGTAGAACTCCATCCACAAATTCAATTGTTGCCTGCATAGACACAGATTATGAGTTGTCAACTGGATTAGAAAACTCTTATAGATATCAAGATAAAGAATATAATCAAGGTATATGAGATTTCACCAGTACTGCTTTCCAAAATTTAGAAGCCATATGACCAGCATTAATGAATGTTTTATTCAGATAATATTCTTTTCTTGACAATATTGATAGATTGTTCTCATGTAACAATGTTTCTGTGCCATAAGTTATGATGATTCTTGTAACTTTGAATTCCAATTTACTTACATTTGGTAAATCAGGATCATTTATTTCATTAAGAGTGTATTTAATTATAGAAGACTCATTTCCAAGAAAAACTGATGAATTGTACTTCTAACGGCAGTGCAGACAAAACCACTCACATTTCATATCTTCTCTTTTCTTTGTGCAAAATCTCATTTTAACTCATGACTCCACCTTTCCAATTACCAATCTTTCTTTCACAGTAAAAATGATTGAAAGTGATCAGAAGTGAAGTTTGCTGTGCTGCCGCTTCAACTGACAGAATTGTTCAGTTTATAAGAACAAAATCCATCTTTTTCTTGATTTAATTAAGCAATTATTTAATAAACATTAAATTTAGACAATGATATTGTAAGGAACCAAGTCCGAGCATTATTTTTTAGTTATTTTTATTTTTGTTTGAGACTTATGTTTTGTTGGGATGAAGGTTTCCTCACCACTCACCTTAGAAACTTAAAAATAGAAGAAAGAGAACCAACTCACCAACGAAAAAAAGCGCTGTAGAAAAACTCGCACACACTTGCGCTCCCGAGCGGAAAAAAAGTAAGTCCGCACTGAGAAAGAGGGGGAGACCCTATGTTCCTTAGGTTTAAAGGTTTAGCAAGAGGAATTTGCTAAACCTTTAAAGAATAAAACATCTCAAAAAATTGTCAAAAAGAATAATGTAAAAGGTTAATGAGTATTGTCAGGAAATAGGCTGCCAGGCAGATAGGAAAAGTTTACTGTTAGCGATAAGTATGTAAATGAGGGGAGTGATCTCAATCAGAATTGTGACGTCATCTCATAGTATAAAGTCCAAACCTCAAGTGAAGATGACCGAGGTGAGCTTCATAGCAGCAAACAACAAGAGGTGTCTGATAGTGATAAAGTGGTTCTAAGGCAATTTGAAGTTATGCAATTTGTGGATCGAAGATTAGGAAGTCTTGAGAGTTGAGGAAAAAGATTCCTAGTATATTGAGGTGACGATTACTGACCTTAGTTCATAAGAATTGTTGTACATAAGTTAAGTCTTTGAATTTTTTAATCAAATTCCAAAGAGGAATAGATTTAAGTTAGCAAATAGATTGATTTGAGTTTTGTCGGGTTGATTCTTATTGATTTTCTTTGAATAAATTTGTTGTTTGATTGTTACTAATTTTTGTACATTGTCAGTATTTCTTTCGGTGCATGCTTAAAGTTAGTCATTATTAGAATTATTAAATATTGGATTGGTTTTGACTAAGTCCAGGCCTGGCACATTAACGTGAATCCGCGTAAAGTACCCGTTAGGTAACAGCTATTTCCGGCATACAGTCATGTCAATAATCGTTGTAAAAGGCATAAAACAAAAAATAACTTAGACTTTACAATATATACAACTCAACCATTACAAATATGGACTAAAGCCCCGTTATTCTTTTTATCAAAATTAGAATAGATTACTAAATAAGAGATTAAAATCATTTGATTTGAATCTCTCATTTAGTAGTAATCTATTCTACTAAACTGAAGATTGGTAACCTAACATTATACCTATTAGCATTTGCTTATTTTATTAACTCATCTAGTTTGCTAACTTTGTAAAATTATAAAATATGTTTCAACTGTTATATTAAATTAGGTAGAGATTTATTTCTAAAAGAGTTTAATTTATGTTTGTATTCTTCATCTGATAGTTTGTTTATTATATATATTTATTGATACCAATGATATGTGCTGATTCTGATTCTAGATAAATAAATATAGTTCTACAACACATAAATTATACATTAAATCATATTAAATATTCACTTACTGTGATAAATATGCACTTTACCTGTTAGCATAAAGTTCTAATCTGGAATGCATTTCTTGTGAAGATAAGGTATGTTGAGGTGATGGAGCAGGGCTTTCCAAATCATCACCTTCTAATACAGTTTGAACAGGAAGATATCCTAACCTAGGATGCTTCTTAAAATACCTCTTTGATTTAAATTTATTGCGTACAATACGAGTAAAATCTCTTACATCTTCTCCAGAGGTAGTCTAGAACAAAAGTTCAATTAGTATTTTAAAATAAATTTTAATTTAATTAAATATAAATTAAAATAAAATTTTTTGATATTTATGTAGAATTTATTTTCAAAGTAAATAATTAATTTTTAATTACAGAATAACATATTAATAACAAATTTCAAAATAAAAATGTAACTTTCTTTCTAAATTTAATAACTACTTAAAAAATTATTTATAAAATATTAACAATGTCCAATTAGTAAGAGAAAAAATTGTTTATACATTAGTTGATTAACTTAAAAAATTAAAAGCAATTACAATATTTGCATTTCACTTTTATTTTTCTTTTACCATCCAGATGATATTCAAGCATACAGGGTAGCTAGTCATTAGGGACCAGAAAAGCCATACTCTACCAGTAATTTTATCAAACCACATTAATCAAGATGCTTCCTGTTAGTGAGTAATTTAAATTATTTATTTTTTTAATAATTTGTCATTGTTATAAAAATCATTTTCCACAAAAAATATATTTATTATTGTATTCTATCATACTTTGGGTCAACTTTCATATAAATAACACACAGAGATATTAGATACAAGAACACATGATATTGACTACTGTTAATGATAAATACAGTCAACTTGCCTTAAAGCGAACATGAATAAAGTGAATTATCACGTTAAAGCAAATTTTGCCATTGCTCTGGTAAAACCACCATTATTGCATAAAAATTAATGTTGTGACAAAGTGAACAAAAATTTACCACACTTCATTAAGCCAAACTTTAACTCCACAACTCTAAGACATAAGCCTACTTCCAGTTATGGTTGCTTTTTAGTTTTTGATGTAAACAATAAAAATCAGTACTGTAATAAATGTTTACAATTCTATGCACAGTAAACTAGAACTTTGTATAATAAGTTTCACAACACCTTTCTTTCTTTTTTCTAGCACTTTCTTTAATGTAACTAACATTTTTGGCCATTTTAAATTTTAATTCTTGATGTTTTAAATTTATGTTCTGATTCATTTTATATCTGATATTCTATTTTGTTTAACTTGAAGAAGGCCATTTAAAATGGCTGAACATGTTAGTTACATTAAAGAAAGTACTAGAAATAAGAAAGATATTGTGAAATGTATTGTAATAAATGCTCTATTTTGAGTAGAATAGATATTTTCCTCAGTAAACAAAAATGGGTTCAACCTCTGATTGTAAAGAATTCAAACATTTGGGTTTAGTGGACCATTCTACCATATTCAGAAAATAGGCATTCACCTGTCCTACGATGTTCCCGAAAATATTCATGTTGTCCTCATTGACCTGCGTGGGTGATCCCCAATATTTTTGTGTTTACATTGGAACGTTTTTTATATTAAAACGAACTTTTAAAATATAATTTTTTTGTTTCTATATTATTTAATATATTTATTTTGCTTGTGAAACATAAAAAAATAATTTTTTAAGATACAGTAAACATGATTATTATTTAAAAAAAAAAATTAGGCTTAACATCGACGAAAATTCAACACAACGTCACAGGCAACGAATAAAAATTTCAACATTGAATACGTTAAAGTTTAAGGGCACTCACCCCTTTAAATGGATGAGCTCCATGCAAACATGTGCTAGTTTGCATATTGGGGAGTGCATACGGTTATGTCAGATTAGACTACTTTGTGCCAAATTTGACTTTTTTTTTTTACTCTTTTGACACCAAAAACTTTCACTTTTTAAAATAATCTTCAACAGAAAACATAACAAATTTCTTTTAGCTTTATTTGATAATTCTGATTATATTACACACTTAAACAGCAAATATAGTCTCCACATTTTGTTTGATCTGAAAAATCATTTATAATTTGTTTTTGTTAAATTTTATTTAGTAAATTAATTCAAAATACCGTATTATATTTTAAAGATTTTGATCATCTGTTAAGCATTAACTACTTAAATTATACAACCTTGAGCATGAAACTCATTTATACAAACTTTTGATAAAGCAAACTAACTACTGTTTCTCTAGTGATTTGTATTAACACAAGTTAACTGTTGTAACTATTTGCACTAGTGGAATATTTGTGAGTTTATAGAGCATTGGGGCCAACTTAGGGAAGCTTACTCTTAACTGTTTAACTTTGTAACGATACCCATACTCCCACATAATCTCTTTTAATTAACAATTTTTTACAGTTTATTTCTTATTTCATGATTTATAAATATATTTTAAATCATTTGTTTATGTACTGTTTTCATTCATTTCAATGCTGATTTTTATTTATTTTGTGTGTTTGTTTCAATTTTAAATGCCTCTTAAAAATTTACACATATATAAAGAAACTGTACAAAAATAGATGTGTTTCTTGTTTTATTATTTAGATTAATACAAAATCAGAATTTTAATTTAAATAACTTTTTATCTGGTCCCACAAGCTGCCACTATATAAATATACTGCATTTCTTGATTGCCAAGTAATAATTTTTTTCAGAGTTAAAAATTAACATTACCTTTAATAAATTTTTTATTTGAGAGTTTTAAATACAAGATATGAATTATAAGGATGTGCTCACAAATTTCTAAGAATGAGTTAAATAAACCAAAACATTTAAGTCAAATAAATTTCTTTATATTAAGATATAAAAATAAATTTATTTGACATTTTAAAAATAATCATTGTGAGCTTCAATATGTTTTCTGCAATGATTTTTCCAACAAATTCTATTAACTCAAATCTCCCCCAAAGTTGAGGGAGAAATCAGAGGAATAGGATGAATGTAAAAGAATAGCAGTTCCAATTTTAAAATAAAATTTATTCAAGTCAATAGAACTTATACAAGATGTACTGAAGAAAATATTACATTCCTTGAAAGAAGATTTTCTAAAAATTTGTTTCTGAATTTGGGTAATTGTTAGAGAAAGCATATTGAAGCTGACAGTGATTATTTAAAAAATATTAAANTCAAAGTACATTTATAATTTTTCTCATTTTCCAAAATTATATTTAAATGATACATATATCTTATAACTTGTTTCAATTACTTGTAATTGCATTTATTATCTTTTGTATCTTCAAGGAGAAAATTAAAATATTTTTATTACAATTTTCTAATGTTATGAATTATGTCCATGCAAAATTTTACTTCATTCAATTTATTAGATTTATTTCAGAATAAACTACATAACAAATATTCTAATTGCATTTATATTGTAATTTACTTGTTTTATAAACATAAATAATCATGTGTTTAATAATCTGAAAATTTAAATCTAATTTGTTACATTATTTCAACAGCTTACATTAGAAAATAAAAATTTAAAATGAGAAAATGATTTTTACAAGTTTTATATAAAGTATTACTTACCAACATAGTTTTTCCATTACCAGGTGGACCAAATAATAAGAGCCCTCTTGGAGGTGTACGTAACCCAGTGAAAAGCTGAAATGTTAAATATTTTTGATATATGAAATTTCTAGAAATGATAAAGATAATTCTTGCATCATAATTACTGTATATAATTCTATTGTTTTATTATGACAAGTCAATTTTAATTTTGATTCAAGAAATTCTATAAACTAATTTTATTTATAGGCAAAACTATAACAGTTTTGCAGAATAGATACAAAGGATTTGCAAGAAATGAGGAATTGCTCACATCATCTTGCTCACTTATATTTAAAATAAATACAGTAGACTCTGCTTATTGTTATAAATCATTTAATGGTCCAAACAGATAATTGCTTAGAGCTAAATTTGAACTGAAGGGGGAAATGACTCAAGCCCACAGTTGCCAATGCTGCTATTGTCAGCACTTGTATTCAAATATGCAATGTTGTATAGTAAGAAAATGGTCTTTGATAATTTTCTTAATATATTCTTGCAAACCACACTCAAAGCTTGTCTTTCATAAGCCCAGATTAATTATTGTGCTTTGATTGCTGTTCTGTGTCAAAAAATCTATAATAATACAGCATTCCATAAGATGTTCACTATTATTTTTCCTGCGGATAGCAATGTATTGAATTTCCTGTGTGTCTTTGTATCTCTTGCTTTCAGGATGAAATAAGCAACCCATGTCTTATCACTAGGACATCTAGACACATAATTTTTAAACTTTATAACTTTATAAACTTTTTATACACAATAAGTAACTCTATTTATTGATGATAATGTTACAGAAGAGAAACTACACTAAAACGGCATTAAAAGCATATAGTTTAATAAAAATTGCAAGTACTTTCAATGACTTAATCATCATTATCATAATATTTATTGCTTGATGATGATGACTGTCATTAAAAATACTTGAAATTTTTATTAAAATATGTGATTTTAATGCCATTTTAGTGTGGTTTCACTTCTGTAGCATTTCCGGCATAAAGTATAAATTATTTTTATCAATTAGATGATATTGTTAATATCAAAAAGTAGAGTTACTTATTGTATATAGTTTTTTTTTTATGTTGAATGTCACAAAAATTCTAAATTTTTATATGATTTTTGTGTCTAGATGTCCTAGCTTTACTAGCATCACAAAGCATTATCTGTTCAAAGCACTGCAACTTTCCCACAGTCAACATGCATAGCCATCTGGACAAAATTCAGTGATTTGAGTTGAAGTCACTTTTTTTTCACTCTTCACCCACTTCAGAATCTTACTCTTCAGAAAAGTATCTGAAAGTGTTCCTGAATAATTATTTCAGCACTACCAACACTGATGTTAAAAGTAATTTCATGTACCTTCATTCTTCTACTTTCCAGAATAATTTGCTCAACATGGCTAATAATGTCTTTTGTCACAGCAGTTGGCTGAATATGTCCATGAGGCTCATTTGACACTTGCAACAAGTTTAGTGAAGGTTGAATCATTAATCACAACTTCTTAACAACATTTGTTCCTTATACTTAGCTTGTTGATGCCAATATAATGAATGCCAGAAACTATATAGATGTCATACATAGGTTCCAACAAGAAAATATTCCATTTTATATTGGTTGTGTTGTTATAACTAGTTTGAGAATGTGAACATTCAAAGACAGAATAAAATTTTAGTAACTAGAACCCAGATCTTATCTCATTAATCCTTTAATTTGAATTGTTGAATCCCATGAGAGAGAGAGAGAAAAAAATATGTGTAGCTGTATACTTATAAATGGGTGGCCCGTTTAAAGTGTTAAATAGTTTTGGAGATATTTGCTTTTAACATAACTAAAAATTCTTTTTTTTTATAAATTTTCTCCTAAATCAAAAAATTTTTGATTATATTATATATCTTTAGAGATACTAGCTTGCATACACAATGCAAAATTGATGTCAAACATTCAAATAAAACAAGAATCCTTTAATGACATTTCAGCATTTGTTATTTTTTTAATAAATAAAAAAAATGATTGGAGATCAGAAAGTATCTAGATATTAATGACTTATTTAATATATTTTGATACCTAAATCCTATAATTGGATACTGTTTACAAATGTTGCATTTTGCTTGATGCTTTGCAGTTTCTGCTGCAGCTAATCGATGTAAAACTGGTAACCAAACAAGTGACTGAGGTTCTTGCTGTAACCAAGTTAAAAAATGGGCAGCCTGGATTTCTTTTTTATTTCCAGCCTGGAAGCACATTAATAAAACAAAAGTTATTATATTTTTAAGTGAATATTATATAATTTTAAAGTATTAACTAAAATAGTAGATATTCTAGATAATAAGCAAATATTTCATTTATAAGAACATTATTCCATTTTATAAAAATTAATTTCAAAATTTTGATCAACATATAAGTTATTAAACTAAACAATAAAACAAAATTAATTGAAAACTACAATAGATTTACTTAACAAAAAGAACTTGTTTCTTTTTATTTATAATTCTGAACATAGCTTATTCCAATCAATTTATGAATCCAATATTTCATTAATTAAGTGTACTCCTTCAAACTGCTCAGGCTAAATTTATAAAGTTGATTACTTTTGAAAACCAAATGCTTTGTCAAAGTATATTAAACTATGTTCATATTCAGATATATATTATTATTTTTTTTGTCATTCGAGAAAATGATCAACTATTTTTTATAATATTTTAATCTAGAAATATACATTACCTTTTCAAAACAGCTCCTTACACTTGGTTCAATATTACTACCTCCAAATGCAGCAATTTCACCAAGAAGTCTAGGAATCTTAAAGAAACAGCAATTTTTATATTTTTTTAATTCAAGAACATAATATTGTTTTTTCTTTGATAAAATTTACTTACTTGGACACAATCATGAAGTAATAATCCCAATTTTCTTTCATCAGCACCACCATTTGCATCTGCTATTAGTCGAAACAAATCTGGAAATTTTTACAAAACTATTAATAATAATAACAGTATTGGAAAACAACATACACAAAAATATACTACGACAGAGCCATAATCACAGATAAAACAATTTACCACAACAGATCAGACATCACTCATTGACAAACACAATAAAATCACATACATTATAGACATATCCATTCCAAACACTCACAATGTACAAAACACATTCACTGAAAAAATTAGCAAGTACACAGAACTCGCCCAGGAAATAAGGCATCTGTGGAGGATGGAAAGGGTGCTTATTGTACCTGTCGTTCTCTCCTGTACAGATGTGATAACACATACACTACACAAAAGTCTGGGAACATTACAATTGAATAGAAATAAATACATCACACTACAGAAGACCACTATATTGAATACAGCCATATTGTTAAGTTCCTGAATACAGACACTGGCACACTTTTTTAGTTTTTGGTTGTTATGCCTTGACTCTGGTCTGGCATAGTACACAGCCACTGGTATCAACCGAGTATAACTCAATAAATACTGTATAATAATAATAATAATCTGTTACATTTATTTTTAATATAACTAACTCTTTAATAGTAAAACTTTTCATTATAATTATTATGAAATTGGGCATAAAATACTAGATAAATACTAAAAGAGAAGCTATATAGCATAATTTGATGTATTTAATATGATAAAACTTTTATCTGTTTAAATATTGGGTGTCCATTAAAATTTGTCACAACTATGTTTCTTTGAGTTTCCATGTAAAGGAAATATTAATTTAAATGAATAACATACCGTTTGAAAGAACGAAAACAACTGTTTAATATGAACTATTCAGAGATATACCTAGATACCAAAATTATATTTCCCAAGCAACTAATTAGAAATCTCAAATAGAACCTAATCTGCCGCAATTATATTTTCAATCTGAATACTTGACTACCTTTCAACAAGTTTAAACTACCTATTTAGCCTGTTTTAATTTAAATAATTTTATGATATTTTAAGCTAGTTTGGCTGAACTAATTTAGCTTTAAATCTGACTATTATGCATTGGGTTATAACATTAATTAATCCAGAAATACATTGTAAATTTGGGATTCAAATAATACATATAGTTTTCTGATGTGCACAGCCACAATTCTTCTGGCCAACATGGGCTAAGCAGATAAGAATGTCATCCAATATACTCTTAATGTAAATGCATTTCAGACTTTAGCCCTCTTCAGCACATGCTACAATGATACAATAAACTTAGTAAACAATTGAATAAATGAAAACAAACATCCAAACTTCACATGCCTTATATTACAATTAATAGGGATAAATCAGGGTTTGTTTTCACAAAATATGAAAAACTTTGCAATACTAAAAAAAATCATAAATTATATATCAGATTGTCCAATAGGCATTTAAAAAAACTGCTTTATGGTAGAAATACAAAAAATATGGAGCAGAGTGACTGAATTACAGGATAGGTTACAAGAGTCTGATAGATTAAAAAAGAAATATTTATTAAATAATTATCCAAAAAGATTGATAGAAATTCTTTAACAGCAGGTTTAAAACAAGTAATAATAAAGAGGGATAAGACTTACATATCATTCTGATTTTAAAAGTTTTTGATTTTTTAAAGAATAATTTACCAAATAACATCATTCTAGTCCCCTAGCCTTAATAATAAAAAATATGTAGTAATATTAATGAAAGAAAAAGGAAGAATATAAAAAAATAAAAGCAAAGTTGCAGGGGTAGTCTACAGTATCCCTTGTTTGTGTAAAAACAAAATGGTATATATGGGATAAATGGGAAGGCTTTTCAACATAGGCTAAAACAGTACAAAGCATCTATAAAACTTAAGCATGTAAATTCACCTTATATTTACAATACTGAAGAAAACTGTTATGATATCAATAAACAGAACATTGTCCATTACTTTATGTAATATTTTAATTATAAAAATAAATTTATAGAACATTTTGAAATTATAAAATATAAAAATAATAGAAATTTAGATAACAGTATGTTAGTTAACACAAATTGGGGTGATTTAGTACTTTAAATTGGGCTGATTACTTTTTGCCATGTTGATTTCACTGTGACTTGAAAATGTGTTTTAAATATAAACACAATAAAGTTATAAGTTTACAACAAGGCCACTAACAACTATTCTAGCTGTCACTCAACAGATGATATCTGTTGAGTGACAGCTAGAATAGTTTGTTAGTGGCTTGCAACTTTCATGCAGATAGTATTTGATGAATGCAAAATTTAAAAAATGTCACTTAGGCACTTTATTGCCACAACCTCTTCAAATGATAAAATATATTACTATCCAAGATATGCACTTTTTTTATAATACAGGATGTTCTGCTCAAAAGTAACCAATTTTAATTTGCCATAAAAAAATGAATGGTTTAAAGTACATAAAAGCAGCAAGTGACATCAAGTGGGAAAACTTATCAAATTTTATATAGATTTTTTATACTGCAAGATGGTGCAGAAGTTGAATCATGAACATTACTGTCCAGTCATGGCTTTGCCACAAGAGAAAGTGCAGGCTATAGCTTACATAGTAGGAAATTGCCTACTGCAGCACATATAGAGACCTGGTGATTTTTTCTATGAAATTTGGTGAGTTTTTCTCTCATATAAAATGCTTAATATATGCACTTTCTTTGAATAGCTGCATCATAATCCCTCTTAGTGACCACAGAGCAGAAAGAGATATAAAAAAAAAAGCTGCATCATAATAATTGCTTCTTGTACCCTGATATGTTAAATAAGAAACAATTATCTGTTCAAAAAATATATCCAATATTACAATTGAAAATACAGGTATACCTCTCCTTATGTCGGTAATTGGTTCCAGGAGAGGCAACTTAAGTCGAAAAACGACATAAGTCAAATTTACTCGTCACTAAAAACACCAATATTGAGCACTTAAAGACCGCTAAATAAGACGACAACATAGAAACACAGATGTTTTCATGTTTCGTTTTCTAGGATTTATGATAATTATATTAACATTTACTGTAAATGTACATATTTTAATATGATTTTATGTGCTTTAACGGTTTTCTAGTGATATTACGACTTCAATATTTGTGGTGGATGGACGTAAAGTCGAATAAAATGACTTAAACTTGATTTTTATTTTTCCATACATTTTTTGACAAATGACGTAACTCGAAACAACACAACTCGAGGTATACCTGTACTGAGTTCTTAGTAAAATATAAGAACTCAAAATACATATAAAAAGCCAATAACTAATGCAATTTATTAAATATCTAAGATGGACCAAGAACTGTAGAGTAATTTAGATCTAGTCAGTCAATAAATATTCTTAATAAAATCTCATTTGAAGTCCCCATATTATATATGTTCTATCTTTTTCAGCAATTTAAAATTTTAAATATTAAGTAAGTCACATATATCTAATGTTAACAATTTATATAATCATACATAAAAATACTCATGTATTCTAATTTATATATATAACTTACATCTAAATTTATCTTCCAATGTGCCTTTGGATAAAAGAACAAGACCAACTTTATAGGATAATATTCTTATATAGCCTGTCCGAGTAACTCTAAAAAATAATTTTTAAAAATAATAATTTAAAATTACACGATGAAAAAGTTTTAAAATTATTTTCAATACAATATAATATATGATAAGTTGTTAGATATTAAATTTTTAAAATAAGATTTTATTATAAAATAAATTTGAAATTAAATATAATTAAGTAAAATCATTTATTATGAAACAAAAATGATAATGTTTGATTATCTTCAAATAGAAAACATTGAAAAATTCTAATAAAAAAAAAAACTAAAAATGTATTAGTTTTATCCTGCTTAATAATTTTTATTAGCTATTAATATATACTTAATACTTGATTTACAAGGTAGATTGTTAAAATCATGTAAATTGAGACTGATTTCATATGAAATCATTTATATGAGAAATGAAAAAAAAAAGGAAACTTGAAACCTATTCTATTAGACAAAACAAAATGAATGAAAATGAAATTTCAAATGTCATCCTCACTTGTAGCTAATGGATATACTTTTCTGTTTTTATTTAAAAATCTCACTTTTATTACTAACATCTTCAATCCTAGTCTTTCCCCGTCTTCCAATTACAGTAATCAACTGAAGACATAATGAATGTTTGTTTTTTTATTCCTATCAATATCTTTTTTTACAATAAATTTCCTGATATTGAGTTAGGTTTAATATATAAAATATGAAGTTGTTATGTAGTAGAAAATGGTAAATCCTATTCTCTTTGAATTTATAAATTGAGAAAAGAGCTGTGACATGATTGAATCATCAAGATTTCTTGACATGTCACATATGTGCAACATGTCAAGAAAAATAGTATAAATTCATACACATTTTACTGAATAAAAAGAATAAATCAGTGTGACTTATTTTTCATTGACTAAGATTTTGATCTTTGTATCTTAAATTTCATGAAATTTCACCAATGTTTTTGTCAAAATGGATTAAAGCAGAATTTCCTTTGGCATTACAAGAAATTAAAAGTTATGATAATACAGTAAAACCTCTCTTATGTGGCCACCCATGACATTCTCCTGTAAAACTGCATTAGTTTTAATATAAATCAAAAAACAAATGCATTGTAACACATACAACTATTAACCTTAATTTTAAATCCAGAAGCTTTAATTCAACTTTGACAAACATTTTCAATCTAATAATAAATCTGCTTCAGGTCTATAAAGCCTTATAATATTCCAGAATTAGAATATTTTTATGTAATTATGGGATAAATAACTCTAGATGAAGCACAGAACAACTTTTGAAATTCAAATGCATTACTAAATTTAAATATTGTAATGTTCATATGAACTGTACATTCCTGAATTAGAATATTAAGCTTTATAGACCTGAAGCAGACCTATTATTAGATCAAAAACATTTATTAAAGTTTAATTAAAGTTTGTTGGTTTTAAAATTAACGATAATAGTGATGTGTGTTGCAGAATGATTCATTCAGAATTTGTGAGTAATTGTAACAAACTTATGTTTCTCCCAGCGAAATTATGAAAAAATTAACACACATAAATGCTTTTAGTTTACTGCTAAAACTGCTTCAGTCTTGACCAGTTTATAGAAAAGTGAAACTCCACCATGATGACCACCTCACGTACATGGCTGGATAAGTGTCCTAAAATGCTTATCCCCCATTTATGTAGAACAGGAAAACCCCATGTTCCTAAACTGAATGTATTGTTTAAAACATTTTAAATGGAACTGAGACTTATTGCTGTAGTTTCGGAACAGTTTGCTGAGATTCCTCAAATTGGTAACATTTAAATAAAATAAATCTTCATTTACACTTGACAAATTAAATTTATTTCCAAAATTTAGTAAGAAGAAAGACAATTATATATTTGTTTAATAATTTCATACAAAATCTGATTGTATTTGTAAAATATAATTATGTAAATCACCAATGATTGCTCTGTCATTGATACATAATTTACAACACTCAACAAAGAAAAATATTGATGAGCCTGATGTAAAAGCTGGTTCAACCCTTTGCAGTCCTATACCAAGCACTGCTCAACAATGTAAAATGCCATTTCCAGTTAATGTTGAGCAGTGCTCAACATCAGATTTCTTTCAGCAGATCCTATGTCGAGCAGTATTTGCTAACTACCAGTACTGCCATTTGTTGAGCTAGTAAGAAACTACTTTTATTTTTTGTAAATTTTGATTAGATGATGGTTATATATCATATTCTATGAGCTTGTTTTATAATGTAGTTCATACAAGGCTGTGGAGTTGTAGTCAGGAAAAATGTGTCAACTCCAACTCTGGCATTTTAANCAGAAATCTGATATGGCACCAAGAAGAAGAAGATATTTTTATAATAGAAAAAAATATAATTATTTTACTGTTAATTTCACTGTCACCTTATATTACTGTTACTTTATTAATCTAGCTTATTTTAAGTGCATTCAAGCTTATAGCCTTCGATTCAATATTCAAAATATGTTTTCAAATTCCATACTGTCCATTACTCTATATTTTATATTACCCAAAATTCATAAAATACTAACACTGAATCAAGATGCGTGATTTAAAAAAATATGTATCAATATTTTTCATACACAGGAATTTAACATAAGTATTTTTTTGACATTAATTTCAAGTTTTAATCAATGTTTATTAAATTGTGCAAATCAATGTTTAATTATTATTACCCAAAATTCATAAAATACTAACACTGAATCAAGATGCATGATTTAATTAAATATGTATCAATATTTTTCTTTGTAGTATTTGTGTTTAGTAGTTAAATTATTTTGACCCAATTGAATTTGAATATTATTGATTCATTCCTTTCTTATCCCCACTCTATATAAGTACTCTATTTTTCTGAATGAGCCAGACTAATTGATCAAAGTCTATACTTTTCTTTTCTGAAAAAGGGTCTGAAGTAGCAAGATCATACACTTTTTAGTTGAACTAACTTTTCTGGAAAGGTGAAATTGAAGTGCAAAAGCTGTAGAATAAAGATATGTAGATGTAGAATTTTATCGCTCTTCCTTTTTGCTTTTATTAAATATTTGTTAAAAATTAATTTTTTATACAAAAATATCAATGTAAGTTAAATATTAAAAATACTATCTATAAAAGTATTTGGGTAAATGTCTGGACTCCTTTCAGATTTCAGGTTAGGGTAACCCCCTACGAGCGAGCACCTCTGCCCCCCATAAAATGACCTGGTATTAAATTTTACTGGAGTCAGAGTTGGAGTCGAGTGTTTTTTTTACTGACTCTGCAGTCCTGACTTCATATCAGTTGCTTGAATGGCACTGTGGAAAGGTACCATTTTGAATGTCTGAGACATAAGCAATTTTCTTGAAGATTTTCAGGATTCCAGGATATTATAATATCCATAATATTATTTATAGATTAAAATTATATATAACAGTTATATTATCACATTTTTTATAATATATATGTTAAAACATGTAAATGTATACTTAATGTCATAACCATTACTTGTGTTCATAGGAAAACTGTTTTCAAATAAAAACACATTTTTTGACACTTGGACATGCATATTTAGTGAGTCCATTTAATACTTTAATACTTTTTCTGTTAAAATACAGTATTTAAATAAAACTTTTACTACCATTTCATAAATATATTGATTCCATTAGGGTATTGTTTCTGTTTATGGGTACATTCATGGGTGAATGAAACTGCACTAAATTCCATTTAGGTTGATTTTCTGGGATAAGGCAATGCAACACATGGGTAATCTGCCAAGGAGGTACTTTCTGGGAGGATTTTCTATGAGAAACTTGCTCCTTTAGGTATTAGATATGTAAAGAAAATTCAGAAAACTCCACAATGCCAGCCCATTGGTGAGGGAAAACTCGCAACCAAACTAATACAGTTTTATCCACTTGGTCACTGGTGGGCATTCCATTCAGTATGTATGGTACAGTAAATGAATCCTACTAAAATAGCTTTCATTCACTGTACATGTAATCTGTACTTCAATATTTTATTATTTAGTGTTAACATTAGCCTTGTATGAAAATTTAAATTACTGTATATTGCAAAAAATGTACTGTACAGTATTATTTGAATTTATTATTATTATTTCTTTACTTTCATAACCTGTATTAAACTTTTAGCAGGATTCAATACAGTATTCTAATTACAGTTCTGTATGTCAATTTTTTTCATAATCCCACTTGGGTGACCACCTCACTTATGTGGCCATGTAGAACTAAAGTATTCATACCAATAATGAATTGTAATTTTTTTCATTATATATAACAATATTTCAATAGTAACTCATATTATTTGTAATTGCAAATATAAAAAATTATATACTTACGTATCATAAAGGTTGAGTAACCAATTTAAACATAAATCAATACATAATGGTACATTAACCAATGAAGAATTGTCAGAAGCTAAACCTTCATATATAGTAGAAATACAAGTAATCATTTCAGGAACACTAATCAATTTGTCATTCTGTGCTCTTAATCCATGTTGATCAAATGCATTAATGATGTTGTTCAGATTTGCCAAATCCACTAAAAAAATTGAAAAACATATTTAACTCTTGTATAAAAAAGTATATGAGATTTAAAAATATATATATCAGTACATATACACACACAAAGTATAAAATCTTTTAAATGAATTAATTACTTTTATAAGAAATATGGTTTCTACAGGTTTTAAATATTTTTACTTCTAAGAAAAGAATAATTCACTTAATAAAATTTATTATATATGACAATCAAAACTTCTTCCAAAACTTCAGACTATGAGGCATTAAATATAATTAAAAATATTTTAATCTTGCTAGCGCTTTTGACGTAAATATGCACGTCATCTTCAGGCAATTCAAAATCAAATAGAGAATTCGAACCATACATTTAAATTTAAACATTAACGATATTAGTCGTTTTTTGAATATAACTATTATAAATAAGATTTAAATTTTAGAATTAAAAACATTTAAAAATGTTTAAAATTGGTAGGCATGCGTTTTAAAACAAATAAACTTCGATTGGAATGGATATTAATTATTTTGTAAACGTGAAAAACTGGCACGCGTGCACCTTAACATGCATAACATAAGAGCCAATTAGGGTGGCTATTAAGAACAAGTAAATTTCACATTTTAAATTAAAATTAAAAACCCTTTGTAAACACACATAAAATTTTTGGCACGCATGCACCTTAACATAGACAGCATAGAAACCGAACAGAATAGATCCATAAGTGCTAGTTTACATTAATATTTAAATATTAAAGACTAAAACATGGGACATAATTTAAAATACATAAAACACGTAAAAAGACGCACATAAAGAGGCCGACACGTATGCGCTTTGAGTCATGTAGGAGGTGCGGGAAAAGAATGTAAAATTATTGTTGAATTTTTAACCGCCTGTATAAATTAATCCAGATGTATTATAAATTAATCCAGACTATGAGTCTGGATTAATTTATAATACATCCTCATAGTCTGAAGTTTTGGAAGAAGTTTTGATTGAGATAACTGTTGGCGTGACATCCAACCCCAGTACTTATTATATATGAGTATATAAATGTATTACATTTTTTTTGTAGATTATCATTGCAAATTCAATAAAATTGACTATCCTAATATTTTTAAAATATAGAAATGATTACTACTTTATCTATAAGGATCATCCTGAAAGTTTTATTAATTTCATCAATGTACTTCTTTTAAATGATACCTACCAAAAACTTCACTAATATTTCTACTATTATAGTATTTTTAGTCAAATTGTTTTACAAAAAAATTCTAACTAAAGCTCAATTTCTATTGCTATATATCACAATATGGACTTTTACTAAGGAGTTCAACTGTTCAAACCATAAAACTATTCAACAAATAGTTTTATTGTCTTCACTCCTAGCTAAAAGTGTTTTGTTATATATAAACCCAATAAAGTTTTTTAATATCATCTAAAAATAAAAATACAAAAAACCTGTGTAAATCAGAATTGCACAATACCAAATTATTTTTTCCATTTTGAACAGGTTTTAGTAGTTTTTCTTTTTTATCTTTAAACGTTTGATAGTAAAATATAGTAACTATATGATATTTATCTTGTGTAGTTTAGTTTTTTTTTATAGTAAAATCACTTTACATAAATAAAAAAAATTTATTATGCTTAATCCAAATTAACCCAAAGTGATTCCAACTAAAGATGAAAGTATGTGATTAAAAACCTAGTATAAGTTGTAAGAAACAATGAGAACTTTTTGCAAATACTTCTTGGATATGATCCTTTATGAGCTCACATGGCAATGAACAACCAATTTGAGTACCAAAAACTAGTACCTTGCTCTGCCATTGGAAATTATACTCATATTACAGTAATACAAGAATTCAATGCTATAATGAAATTTTGATAATTGTTAGATTGAGATCATCATCAACTTCATAAATTATATAGTATGCATAACACTGATCTCTGAAAAGACAAGACAATGGAAATGCAACATACCTTTCTGATTAAATGAAAAAGATAAATTTGTTCAGACTACAGATCAAAAAAAGCTGCAATGTCCTATTAGTATCATTAGATTAGGCAACATACATGTAAGAGTATTCTGCAGTTCAGATAAGCTGCCCATTTTTATGGCATCATGGTATCATACCAAGGATAACTTATAGATATTTGTAGTAATCTGCACTTAGTAAGTTCAAATGAGAGATACAATATTGTATTTCTAGACTTCACAGCACAAATAGTAGCTGTGAAAATGCAAGTGCATTTATAGCACAATGTCACTATAAATGATGTCTTTCCTGAATAATAAATAAATAAAACCTACTTACTCGAGCCTCTAACCCATGGGTGGCCAACAGTTTTTGCCCCCGGGCTGAATTGGAAAGAAAACTTTTTTCACAAGCCAAACCAGAGGCTGCCCTAGGAAGATTTTGAGGTGGTGCGAGATCTCATTGTGGTGTTACCCCATAGAGATTAAACTGTACATAGAGATTACAGATACATTTTTTCACATTATCATGCTATATCAACATCCTGTGCTGTACTTAAGAAATTTGTCATGGAGGGTTAACTCTAAACGCACAGTTGTTTTTTTCTTTTTTTCCTCAGAATTTTCATTGAGCTATTCGGACTTGAGTGGCTAATATTGAAAGATTAATCGTGGGCCACATAAATTCATTAGATGGGCCGAATCTGGCCCGCAGGCCATATGTTGGCCATGCCTGCTCTAACCGATGTGAAGAAATACATTAAAATAAAAAAATTTGAAGAAACAAATGTTTTCCAAACATGTTCCGTGTCCTTCCTCAGGTAAAACAACTGGATTCCCTATTCTAAACCACCGTTGCGCAATTTTAAAAAGAACAAAATTCGAACAATGATTTGATTGTGCGATGTCCACTGCGCATGCGTTGTATCTGTCGTGTCCCCATCATTCAGAATCGCATTTACTCTTCTCATACGTATATGATGCACTATTTTTACTATGACCATTACATAGTATATCATATATGTATGAGAAGAGTAAATGCGATTCTGAATGATGGGGACACGACAGATACAATGCATGCGCAGTGGACATCGCACAATCGAATCATTGTTCAATTTTTTTTCTTTTTAAAATTGTGTAATGGTGTTTTAGAATAGGGAATCCAGCTGTTTTACCTGAGGAAGGACATGGAAAGTGTTTGGAAAACGTTTTTATTCAAAGTTGTTTATTTTAGTGTATTTCTTCACACTGGTTAGAGGCTCGAGTAAGTAGGTTTTATTTATTTATTATACACATCCCGATGTGCATGATCTTTTCTGAATGTTTTGTTTCTGATTTTTTTTTCTTCTGTTCCAACAATACTGCATATTTTAATTTACATTCTCATAGTGTGTGTGTGCTTAATTGTTCAGAGACAAATAATAATAAAAAGTAACCTAATACTGAAAATAGAAAAGAAGTATTAACTGGAAATAAAAAATTAACCAACTTGCAGTCCTGATGTGTATAATTGTATACATGAATCTTACTGTTAGCCAATATAGTTAAATAGGAGAAATATGGTAGAGTTTATTCAATACAATATACAATATAACATATTTTAAAATAATTTTCTTTCAAAATAAATAATTTTTGAAAGAGTAATTCATTCAGAATTCACAAACTAAAAACTTTTAATGTATATTTAGAAACTAAATTCATTCTTTATGAATTTAATTTCTAAGTACATTTCTATGAAAAATTTTATTATGCTAATAAGAAAACCATTTTAATAAAATTACTTACAGCAAAGTCTTTTTTGAACAGTGCGAAGTTTCATGGCTGTCCTGTAGGCTGAATATCTTACATCGTTCAATTCAGCTGTAAAAATTAATCCATAATGAAATCATTATATTCTGTAAAAATACAATTTTAATATACTTTACCAATACAAATTTAATAGCATATACAGTGCATTTAAAATTTTATAATTTAATCAATCTAAATGTAATAATGAATAAATTTGTATAAAATTTCAAAATATATCTGTGTTTATTTACTTATATTAACAGTAATTTCATTTTGTTATTAGTGATGGTTTTACCACTATACATTATAGACAATTATTTAGGAGCACCTGTTTGTCATTAAAAAAATTAACAAGGAATAAACAAATAATTTTACCATCTTCCTAACAGCTGTCTAATGAGTCACTTATTATTACTTGTTTGTAATACATATGCACTGCTTGTATTTATCAAGGTGATGGGTAGATTTCAAATAAATGAAAATCAGCTTATCTTAAATTAAAACATGCAGAGAAACTGATTCTAAAACTAGCACTGCTTATAATTAAAAACAAGAGTGTAGAATTAAAGAAATCAATAGCTACATGTTATGTAGCAATTGATTTCTTTAATTCTAAAATGTCATCTAATGAAAAAGACACTACTGACTTAATAAAAATTTTTGTGTACATTCAATTTTAAAACTACAGTAGTCATAGAATTATAGATACTAAACTTATAAATTTAGCCATAGAATTTTGAGTATCTCTAAACAAAGAAAAGAAAATTTATGTTCATTACATTTTGTTTTATATTTACAACATTCTTAGAATAATAATAATAATAATAATAATAATAATACTGTTAAAATTCTTCTGTAAAAATGACACATGTACCAATGGTGTAACTTAATATAATCTTTTTCAAGATGCTTTNTTTTCTGGAGGTTATATGCATAAAAATATGATACATAAAATGAAATTTTTAAACAAATTTTTCTATTAAAACTGAAAAAAGGTCATATTGCAACAAAAATAGTAGTTGAATTTTGATAATTTAAAGTGAGATTAATAACAAGTATGTATGTGTATATATATATACATTTTGTTTTATATTTACAACATTCTTAGAATAATAATAATAATAATAATACTGTTAAAATTCTTCTGTAAAAATGACACATGTACCAATGGTGTAACTTAATATAATCTTTTTCAAGATGCTTTCAATGATAATTTGAAATGTCCATTATGTCATTATATCTTTACAGATAATGACAACTATACTAGAAAGTTTCTTTTCATATCAAATGTAAAATATCATTGACTATATACACATTAAAGATTTTAAAATTATAACAAAATAATTTTAAAATCTTCTATATTCTATTTGAAAGTAAAATGTTATTCTATAATTTAAATAAGAAACTTTTTTAGTTAAACAAAAGTATACTTTACTTGCAAATTTTAAAGTTATGCTTTAACATTGCTAAAAATTATAATAAATGTTAAAATAAATTATTATAAGGTGCTTTTGATTTCAGAAATGTTAATCAATAAATATGATATTATAGTAAAAAGTATTTTAAACTATCTGTATATTTTAAATATGGCTGATGAGGGTCTTGTGTACCGAAATGCATACCAGTAATAAAGTTGCTTTCTGATGATAGAAGAGTCATTTTGATATTACCAGTAGCAGTATGATAAGTCTCTGTTATCTCTACTATAGTATTTGAGATATTAGTACAGTAGAGCGTCGTTTATCCGAAACATCCGTTATCCGAAAGCATTCCAGTCGGCAAATTTAAATTTTCGCTAGTGCTGTGGCGCTGCAATCTTCGGCTATTTCTCGGGCTACTCAAATATTTTACGTTTTTGATACTAAATTAACATCTGAAGTATAATTTTTTATTGTTTTTATATTTTTCAATAAATTTATTTTGTTTGTACAAAATAAAAAAATAATTTTTAATGATACAATAGTCTTCGTTAGGCTTAACATCGACAAAAATTCAATGCGAAGCGACATGCAACCAAGAGAAATTTCAACATGGGATAAATTAATATATTTTTTCGTACATGATTCGTTATCCGAACCACCCCAGTCCCCAATTGATTCGGATAAATGACGCTCTACTGTAATTATAAAATTTACCTAAACAGATTAAACAAATATTTTTATTGAAACTAAGTTATTAATTATTTTGTTTATTTTATTGCTTAAATCAATAACTTGCTTCAAAAGGTTTCAAATTTTAAATAGTAAGTGAATGAATACAGGTTCAAAAAATAATTTAATCAGGTCATAATATTCTAATTTTAATATAAATTCAATAAATCAATTATATGATATTTATTATCACTATAATATAATCTTTTAAGAATAATTAAAATAGCACAGTATCCTAAGATTATATTCCATGAAATATATATTATATGTTTGTATGTAAATTTATTTTATATTATTATTGTAATAAATTATATATTTAATAAAATTAGATGTATCTTAATAATTTACCTAAAGAATCCATTAGCTCAATCATTTTAGGATGGTCCCAATGTGTTGTTTCTGTCAAATGGCTGTTAAAAAATTTAATTAATATATTTACTAGAAATTAAGTAATATAAACTATTTTATGATACTTACTTAACATAATAAGGCACTTTATTTCCAGCGACAGCTCTTTCCCAAGGATGTTCTACTGATACTAGAAATAAAATATTAAACTCTAATAAACTAAAGATATGAAATGTATTTTTAATTAATATGAAGAGCATATATTAATTTTAAGTTTTCATTTAATTATTACTTATAATTATAAATTTTAATATTTTATAATTATATGCAAAAAACAGCATATAAAGTGATATGAATAAAATATTAGTATTAGTAAAATATTAAATGTTACTGAACTGTTTATGAATTAAAGTGGTCTATTACAACTGTTAGAAAATTCACTCTAAATTATACTTTACATGGTAGTGATTAATTTGCCAGTACAGAGATTGTAGGTACTGCAGAAAATTAACTAAAGGTTAAAAATAAAATTTTGTGTCCAATTTAATAATCTTAAAGTTTAAGAAACTAATTTCATTAAATGAATGTTTATCAATTAGAACATCATCTCTGGGTAAAACATACAAACATTAGTATTATAAATATTTTGATTGAAAAATCACTATTAATATGGTTAAAATTTTAACAAATTATTACCATTTAAGTCATACTAAATCAAACTATAAAAAAACATTAAATAAAAATAATAGAATCTATAAAACTCATAATTGTTAGGAATTGGGTTCTAAGACAAGTTTTGTACTAAATACTAACATTAATCACTACTAAAATATAAGTTGTAGATATTATGTGTCTTTAATTGTGATTAAATTTTCTTTCTGCATTCATTAATCATCACATGAAAATTGCATTGTGCAATAAATGTTTGAATAAATCTAGATCATTGTGATAAAAAAAACTGGATCTAATTATTTCTTGCATACACGACTGAACAGAGGCAAAAATCCTTTCTTAATATTGTTCAAGAAAGACAAAAACTGACTATGCAGAGACAGTTAGAAAAGTAATAATGGGACAACATAAAAAATATATACAATATTTTTTCTGTAAATAACCAATGGGTTATCTATGTTTAAAAGACTATTTGTAAGGATGTGGATTATATATTAATTTTAATTATAATTACAAGCATTATAGGATTCACAGTGGAGGCTGGTTAAGTAAAGGTTTTGTTTTTGTTCTAATAATTTTCTGGAGGTTATATGCATAAAAATATGATACATAAAATGAAATTTTTAAACAAATTTTTCTATTAAAACTGAAAAAAGGTCATATTGCAACAAAAATAGTAGTTGAATTTTGATAATTTAAAGTGAGATTAATAACAAGTATGTATGTGTATATATATATACATTGCAGTGTAAATGATATATATATATATATATATATACTACATATCATTTACACTGCACTTAAATTATGTAAAAATAGATATTTGCAAGTCAAATCACTTTACTGATTAATACTAAAAATACATATTGGATGTCAAGCATGTATTAAAAAATAATATTAGATTAACTAGACATGCAAATAAAAACAGACAATAACTTTCCTGTACATCAGCTGAATGATAGTTGTACAAAGACAATAACTTACAAGACACTTTTTTAACACACATTTGATGTCAAAATATATTTGATATAATAGCTATTTATTCAAATTTTGGCTTAATGCATCAAGATGAATGAGATCTCCTTTATTATTTTTGAAATTGAAAAACTAGCAAATTTCTATGATAAGAATTTGATCATCATAATTAAATTATCAAAATAATAAATTCTAAAAAATTTTTTTCTTTAAAAAAATCTTTTAAGAAATAACAAGTGAAATTCACTTTTTTAAAACCGATTTCGATAGAATTAAAAACAGAGATGGACTAGAAACCTATTTAGTATTTCTCAGTTTATTTTTCTTTTTCCTTTTTCATCCATATATATTTCACTTATCAGCCTCATCAATGGACGTTACAATCTTACATTGCCAATACTTTTATACTGTATCAAGCTATCCCAGCATGCATCAACACATGCGCCGGTATTTAAATTAATACAATTTACATATCCTTTGATACAATAATGTTCTATAACACATCTTTTTACAAGATTTTTTACTTTGTACAATATTTTAATATTATTCCGGTCAATAATACAGTTTGTTATACTGCAGCATTGTTGCCACGGGGATTCGGTTCTGTTTAGTCAGATTGCTGTCTCATGCTCTTTCAGTCTCACTTCAAGTTTTCTTCCTGTTTCTCCAATATAATATTTCTGTTCTGTACATGTACACGTCAGCCTATATACGCTCCTGCTACTTCTAAAGGATTCTTTGATTGTTTCTCATTTACTTTGTTAATTAATCGAAGAATCCTTTAGAAGTAGCAGGAGGCGTATATAGACTGACGTGTACATGTACAGAACAGAAATATTATATTGGAGAAACAGGAAGAAAACTTGAAGTGAGACTGAAAGAGCATGAGACAGCAATCCGACTAAACAGAACCGAATCCCCGTGGCAACAATGCTGCAGTATAACAAACTGTATTATTGACCGGAATAATATTAAAATATTGTACAAAGTAAAAAATCTTGTAAAAAGACGTGTTATAGAACATTATTGTATCAAAGGATATGTAAATTGTATTAATTTAAATACCGGCGCATGTGTTGATGCATGCTGGGATAGCTTGATACAGTATAAAAGTATTGGCAATGTAAGATTGTAACGTCCATTGATGAGGCTGATAAGTGAAATATATATGGATGAAAAAGGAAAAAGAAAAATAAAGTGAGAAATACTAAATAGGTTTCTAGTCCATCTCTGTTTTTAATTCTATCGAAATCGGTTTTAAAAAAGTGAATTTCACTTGTTATTTCTTAAAAGATTTTTTAAAGAAAAAAATTTTTTAGAATTTATTATTTTAATATTTAGAATAACCGATCCCATTGTTTTATTATTTACTAATTAAATTATCATAAATGAAAAATACTTATTTTAAGTTTATAATTATTATTATTCTTACAATAATAAGCTTTATTTCAATTTTTACCTAATTATACTTATAATAATAATTTCTTAAAGTTCAGAGAAAGTATTATTATGATTATAGCACAGACAATTCTTCTAAATTTAAAATGTTTTCTCACATTTTTTATGGGAAATATAATTCTTATTTTGTTGATATTAAACTGAATTAAATTTTACATCTAACTTTGTTATTTTTTCTTACATATAATCAAAATAAGACAAATTTGCAAACAGTTCAAATTTTTATCAACAAATAAATAATAACTAATAGTATTAATTACAGAAAAAAAATTATTCCAAATAAAAATGAAAGTAACACTTTTACACTAAGATTTCCAATCTTTCAAATTTTTTGGACATGCTACCATCTCGAAGTTTTTATTTATATTTAGATTGTCTTTGGCTTTTTCTGTAGTAAATACATTTTTGCATAAATATGAAATTAACTTGAAAAAAATATAATGCTTACAATAATTTGTTTAATTTAGATTGGTGATTTGCTTTTTGCCCTTATGTTACAATATGAATCTACAAGCACTAAGTTTTGGCTCTATAGAGGACTTATCACACACTATTGTTGTAGTCAGAGCAACATAAGTGTGATTACAACTATAGGAAAATTTATAAACCACATCGTTTTTTCAGAAATGTTGTTAATAGTTTCATTGTCGTTATAGTTTTATTAGCAACATTATAACCTCTGGTTGCTATTTGTACTGTATACATAATATATCATATGTGAAAAAAACCCTGAACATGAAGTCATCCACACATCTGCAACAAAATAGTATGTTCCTTTTTAGTATGTATTAAAAATGTAATTTTGTACTATTTTAATCCAAAACCTAAATGTTTGCAATGAAAAACCACTTGTATTTATATAGATGCCTATCTACATAAATACAAGTGGTTTTTTCCAATTGTATTTATATAGATGCAATTGTAACAAATATGGCTGAAAAGGGATAGACAACCTGTTTGAAATGCATACTGTCATCATCATAAACCTGTGTCTACTAACTTGTATGATTACTCTAACCAGGACCAATCAGAGGGGGACAGCTGCCCCAGACCTCCCAATATTAGGAGCCTCAACTTGGTAACTCAATATGTTAGAAATGAAAATAGCAATTGTACATTTTTTGGTTGTGGAAACAATACTTTAAATCTTGTCGGAGTGGATTCAGCAGAATCTTGCAAAGAAGCAATAACGTTTTTTGGTACTGTCCAGAAAATTTTTAATTTCTTTAGTGGAAGTCCAAAAAGATGGGAGGATTTAAAAAGCATTTAGCAAGCTATTCCTTACATATTTCAAAAACAAGATGGTCAGCAAGGCTAGAAGCTGTGAAACCAGTGGCTCTAAATTTGAAATTTTTGCAAATTTAGAGCCACTAAATTTGAAATCTGCTTTGAATGAAATCAATTTAGGAAGACTTCCCGTTGATGCATATACACAGATTCTTGCTTTTAAAAAATACTTGTCAAAATTTGAATGTGTTCTTACGTCTACAGTTTGATGTAATAACACTAGTATTTCCATCCAAACGAATCTCATTATCAAATCTCATAAAGCAACATTGGATGTAGACAAAAACAATATTGAGAACCTAATTAAAGATATAGAACAACTTAAGAAAACATGGAAATCTGTTCTTGATGAATGTAAAAAAGTTGAAACTGAAAATGAATCACTTCAGAAGTTGAAATAAATCATCAATTAAATGAAAATATTCTTCAACAGATTTTTGGTCTTTTAAACATTTTTAACAAAATAATCAATTCAATAATAGATGGACTTAAAAAAATTGCTTGAAATTGACGTGTAAGTTTTATGGAAATTTAATGAAATGGATCAAAAGAATATAGTTTCAAAGGCAAAATTATTGCTAGAGAAATGAACATGCTTCAGCAGTATTAGTTTTTCTATAATTTCGTTACTTATTTCATTTTTAAAGTAATGAAATTATAGAAAAACTAATACTGCTGAAGCAGTATTAGTTTTTCTATAATTTCATTACGTGTTTATAAATCCAATTTTAAACTAAGCACGAAACCAGCAGAATTACTTAAGGAAATTGTTGACACGGAGTTCATAAACATATTTCCCAATATAACAATTGCACTTCAAATTTTTTTAACCTTGCCTTTGAGTGTAGCAGAAGGTGAGAGATCATTTAGTGTTCTGAAAATACTGCTGAAGCAGTATTAGTTTTTCTATAATTTCATTACGTGTTTATAAATCCAATTTTAAACTAAGCACGAAACCAGCAGAATTACTTAAGGAAATTGTTGACACGGAGTTCATAAACATATTTCCCAATATAACAATTGCACTTCAAATTTTTTTAACCTTGCCTTTGAGTGTAGCAGAAGGTGAGAGATCATTTAGTGTTCTGAAAAGAATTAAAAACTATCTACAATTGACAATGTGTCAGAAATGATTAAATGGACTAGCAACACTTAACATTAATTACCAGATAGCATATATTTTACTAGTCTGAAATAATCAGCGAATTTACTAACATTAAAGCATGCAAAGCTTCTGTAAAATAATAGAATGTAATAATTCAAAAAATATTAAATATCATTGACTTTATTTTCTTGTTCACAATTTTATTTTAAATTTTGAAGGCCTCTAAAATATTAGTTGTTCCAGGCCTCACATTTTCTCTGAAAGGCTCTGACTATGACTATGACAATGGGTGTGTGATAAGTTCTTCATAGAGCCAAAACATAGTGCTCATAGATTCATATTGTTTAATTTACTTTTTCTGATTTTCTGATAGAAAGTTTTGAAATTTTTTAAAGAAATACTTTTTTTAAATGTAATTTTTGAAATTAAATAACAAACAGTTTACAGCAATTTATAAAAACTTGATGGTAAAATGATACTGATAAATAATAACTAGTCTTATATATCATTAAAAAAATTTGTTATATGACTGATCATCATCACAATATAGTACCTATAATAAAAAAAACATTTACACAATTTGAAAATCATTTACTTTTTGTTTTCAAAGTAATAAGAACAGTATTCTAAAAGTAAAAATTTATCTAAAAACATTTATTGAATAATACCTTGAAGTTTTTAAAACTTCTGTGATCTTTCATGCAAATATAAAATTTTATGACAATTTTTACTATTCTAATGTTTCAGACAAGAATGTCATCTTATTTATTATATTTATAAATTTTTGTTTTTCTAGAAGATTTTTGCATTATTTTATTGCACTTCACTTTCAATCTGAAAGTCCAATTGGATCTTTTCTAAAGAATATTCTTTTATGATGAAATGATCAAGAAATTTGTACAATTAAAAATCATAATAAAATTGATATTTCAGGAAAGAATTTAACAGATTTAAGTAAACATTATAATAATCACAGCTGTTGTTAGTATTTTGCAAAAATCAGATCAATTGAAAAAATAATAAAAATATTTTTAATTGTTATTGTAAAATTCTCACCACTGAGAAACTGCTGCTGTGCAGTGCCCTGATCTAATAAGGAATGTTCTAACTGTTTAAATCTATCATCAATTGCAAGTTGTAGCATTCTCCATCTGGTATTTAATTCTTCTAATCTGTTTAGATTAGCATGTGATAGTAAAACATTACAACCAGTTATTCTAGCTGCTGATTCATTAACTTCATCTACATATTTCTGAAGTGGAGTACAATGTTCTTTGAAAGCCTAAAACAAAAATAAAAAAGTTAAAAGTAAAATAACTGTTTTTTACATTGTAGAAGAAATGAATTGTTGAGTTAATTCAATTCAAAAATATACCCATTATCAATGAAGATATTAAAGAACTCATTTTCATTTCTTTCTACTTATTTAAAGATAAAATGTTTTTACAAATAAAAAAAAGTTTTATAAATTAGAAATTATTATTCATATTTTCTAATAATGGCAGTTACTTTTATTTTACATTTGAATTAGTCTGAAGTTGAGCTTCTGTATGTAAAACCTTCATTTATATATTTAGAAAAAATTAGATAAAGTTATATGTTAAAACTTTACAGTAAAATTGAAATGATATATAAACAAACAAACTTATAATTATTAATTTATTTTTTGACAATTAAAAACTTAATTATATAGTTACATGTTTAATTGTTCTACTCTTCTACAAACTGGGCAAATAAATAAAATAACAAACAAACTAACTCAATTTTTTCACCATCCTGCTGGGAGAAACAAACACAAAACAATGCTTTAGGTTGTTGAAATTGCTTCACTATTCAAAGATGGAATGCACTGGAGAAAATACTTATTTAATTTAAAATTTGAATTCGAATTTATATTATTAAATTCAATGGAGTGTCTCCACTTGTAGATGATGTAATTAGTCTTCTATGACAATGTGTCATATAGAGCCTGCCAAGTATGGGAAATTTGTTTTTCTTCTTTAAAATTGATACAGTGGAACCCCAGTTAATGAATGTCCTGGTTAATGACCAAATCAGTTAACGAACTTTTATTTTGCAAAAATTTTGTCTCGGATAATGAACTTAACGGCTTTTTGTGTCAAATTTGTAAGCTTGCCGACTTTTAGGGGGAATCAGTTAATCATGTGTCGGTGATGGTCTAGGGTCCATTCGTACGTTTATGGTGGTGGAGGAGACAAAGATGACAAATATTTTACAGTGAAAATCGTTTATTAGACCGGGAAGATGCTTACATATTTGAGGTAGTTGGAAATGGCTTATCTACAGTATTTTCTCCCGGCACTGAGGAGTGGCGTATCACTGGTCCTACGATAGTGCAAGCTGATCAGTCGTAGCCCCAGAGCGGACGAGATGGGTTCGCTTGGTCACAGAAACTATGGTAGGTGACAGAGCTGCAACGACTGGAGCGGTCTGCGAGACACAACATAAATTTTAGCGGGCTCGACTTCAGGCTTAATCCAGATGAAGATGACATATTAATTGCCATAGAATTTTTAGGAAAACTGCATTTTGACCTTGAGATTCTGGGTTTTTATAGTATTTCTTCCTTGAATCTCACCTTACCATTAGTCCTGCGTCCCATTCCTAGTTTCCCGATTGTTTTCTTCTTTGTCTCCAGGTGAAAACCGAAACCAGATCAGGTCATGAGAAAGGTTTGTTCCAAGGCGTTTATTTGACACCTGTTCGTTGACTCTGATTGGAGGTTGTTGATAAACCTATGTCTTTCGCTCATAATTTAGCCTATTATTTCTGCTATCTGTCATTTTAGAACTTTAACAATTGTATGCGATGTTTTTATACTCATCAAATCGTTCCCCCTTTCCGAAAATTTAACCTAGATTGACTGTTTATGACTGCTTTTGTCAGAGTTTCATCTTTCCCGTAGACATTCCACTTGATCCGTTACGTCATTCGTTTTTGTGTTGCGTTTGTTTTGACAACTACAGTACAGTTTTTTTCCTTACTTCTCCCTGAACTTTGGTCCGATTTAATTATAGTGTTTTCGTTTTTAACATGTGGATATTAAATTATATTGGGTTGATGCAAAAGTTTGTCCCATTTTTTTGAAAATAATCAAATAAAACCCATTTTACAAATAAAATTACAAAAATACTGAAAGCTAGAATGGGTTAATTGTATTTGCATTAATTTCTATGGGAAAAATTGCTTCGGTTAACGAATGGACTTGTGGAACGGATTACGTTCGTTAACCGGGGTTCCACTGTACTCATTCCTGCTTTTCTGCTTTAAAGACTTCTAGCATCTCCAAAATCTTGAGATGTTCCATTTTGTTCATTTTTATAATTAATCTCACTTGTAAATCAGCTTAAATATTGTTTTCACCAGCATATATTGAAAATGTGACAGGTTACCTTTTATTTTTTATATTCAGTTTTTGTTTTGTTAAGCAATTTTTAAGTGATCTCCTGGTTGTTCCTGTGTGTATTAGGTCATTTCGGAATCTTTTGTCCCTAACTGGTATATTATAAATCCTAGGGGCTCTTTTCTATTGTAGAGAAGCTTAAAAGTGTACTTGTTCCTTTTATATGTTATTTTGGCTGTTGTATAAGACTACTTCCTTAAATATATTTTTCACGCACCTTTCATAAGTGATAATTTCAATTGATAAATACAATCTAGGTTTGATGTATTATGCATGTGAGTAGTACTATTTGGACATTCTGGTTCCATTGTTTTTGTCTTGTGCATGTGGGCTAATTTGTAATTAAACTCTAAGGTTATAGCTATGTCCTCTGTGTGTTCTAGTTCTACTTTCATTTTTATTTTATTACAAATGAATATAAGCCCTTCTTATGAGGGCTTAAAGGCAGTGAATTTTATATCCAAATGGGTTATTAGTGTGAGATAGCCAAGGACGTAGATCTTAGTCTACGCCGCTTACGGGCACGCGATCTTGAGATCGGTTCTCTTACTTTTATAGGAGGGCGGTAAATACGCGAAACCGATCTAGACTGCTAAGTCCAGATCTATGTCAGGATTCCTGGACACCAGTTTATCAGTTGTTTTACACGCAGATAAACACGCGTGGGGCAATCCTATTCCGATAATAATTGAGAGACATTTCTTTATAAAATAAACAGGAATAAATTTAATAAACCATAAACAATTAAAACTAATACAAATATTATATAAATGAGAGATAAAAAATGAGAATTTCAATCTATAAGTCAAGAGAGATACGGACTTATACTATAACCGATATGAGGTCGAGAGAGAGAGCTCACAAAATCATTTAAGAACATACAACCTGATCGTTGTCTTTAAACTTCGGCTCTGCATATGAAGTATTTGTTCACTTCTAGAATTCTCTGTCTTCTTTCCTCTGGAGAGATCAACTTAACTTGATACATTTATATCTTTAGACTTAATCCTTCGTATATTGTATGGCTCATAGCGTTGGCCTTTAGGAGCAATATGAATGGAGTCCTGACTCTTCTATGTCTGTCGATGAACTCCCCGAATTCTGATAAATTTCCTCTATATCTGACGATCGGCGACCAATCATCATGCAAGATTCTTCCGTGGGAATGAACGGAAAGGGGAATATGTGAGGGGTAACCATTTCCCATCAAAGCGAGATTTTTCGCAGATAATGGAAAAACAGAGGATGTTCTAACTTCCCTAGAAGGAAGTAGCATCTGTTATCTATTTTTCCCACTCTAAAACGTTATTTTTCTCACCCAAACGAAATAATATTTTATGATAATATTTAACATCATAAAATAATTATTAATTGTAGACTCAGGACTATTCAGATCTCACATTAGAATCAGCTGATATATATAATAGAACAAAATTTGGCTTATAGTATACATTTGTATCAAAGTGATTACCATTAAAATAAATTGAAATAAATAAAAAGTGGCCACTGGTGTTGTTTGTTTGGTCTAAATGTAGAAACAAGCCATGCAGATTGTTGTTCATGGACTGCAGAAGTTCATCTATGTTAGATTTAGTATCAAATCCATCTAATAAACAAAGCAATAATTACAAATACTTAGCACTAACCTTGTATAGCTTTGTGTTACATTTTAAATAGTAACTGCAAAGCTATACAAGGTTAGTGCAATGTATTAGATTTAGTATTCCAAATATCTTTCCTCTAGCACATCTGCATATATAAATTTAGGTAAGACTTTGGCCTCCAAGAGTTGAATCACCATTTCATATAGGTTCCCTTTATCTGGGGATCTATGAAGTGTATTACAGGATCTGTACAGACGTGGAAAGTTAGGGAATCCGCAAATACTGTGGAATCCACCTGTTGTTCTTGCACCTTTTTGATCTTAACACATTTTTAAATTTGATTATGTATATGGAGGTCTATGAAAACTGGAGCAAACAAATGGCAAGATTTGTCATGCTTATATCTAGTAAACTATAAATCATAATCTAACAATTTAAATTTTACTGGATAGGAGGTTTATGTTTGTATTTAAAATATGGGTAGTAGGGGGAGGAGTAGCAGTTGCATGTGAACACTGAAAATGTGTGTAGCTGTGTGGTGTTTGGGCAGTGAAACTGAATTGCAAAGAGATAGGTTATTGAAATTGGTGTTGATTTACATAGAATGACAGATCTACAACATTATTTAGCAATAATAACCAATAAAATAGAATTAGTAAAGTTATAAGCCAATACAGTCGACCCCCCTATAACGTACGTTCCTATAACGACAATTCCTATAACGTAGCGAAAAAATTGTAGAAACTTTCGTATAACGTACCTCCTATAACGTCGTTTCGCGAGAAGATTGATAGAGTCTGGACCAATAGTGGATGAGCAGCCGAACTACTTACCTCCGACCCTGCGCCACGCTACAGAGCGGCTAAATTGAGTTTGCTATTGTCTGTTTAGTATTATATATAAATTATATATAAATTAGGTACTGTACATATAATTATATATTAATTATATATAAATTAGGTACTGTATATATAATTATATATTAACTTAATTTATTGTAACTTTATTATAATTATATATATGCTTTCTGCCGCCTGGCAACACGCTACGGAGATTTTAGGCTAGTAAGTTGAGTTTATTATCGTCTGTACAGTATGTAAATTAGGTACCGTAAGTCTAATACAGCACTAATTTTATACATTTCTTGTGAAAGAAACACTTCTTATTCAACGTCCATAAAAATTATTTATATTAATGATGTCTCCAAAGGTCAAGTTATTTTTCTGCCAAAAATTCGTTATCAGAAATTGCGGCCGTCGTTTCGTGTGCTGTTCCGCGATGAAAACCAGCTTTAAGCAACGGCATAGTCGAACGGTACACACTCGGTAGGTAATCCTATAATTTTTTGTTTATAGCATAGTTTATACAGATTATTCCCAAAAAATTATACGTATTTTGGAAATGTTGAGTGGAATTAGTCTAGAATCGGTTAATTTTATAGAAGAAAACAGTCTTAGTCCGTAAAGTTCCCACCTATCGGGCTGCGATTGGCTCATGTATTTAATTGTTCCTACAACGTAATTTTCGGTTAGCATGGAACGTATCTAAGCGTTATAGGGGGGTCTACTGTATATAACTGTGTTGGTTGAAGAAAATTTTCATAATGTTGAAAAAACTGCAAAGGAAATATGAACAGACATGTAAGAAACATATCATTGGAAAGAAAAATTTAAAAAGAATCATAAAAGCTCAAAATGACTAATGCCAAATGATGTAGATTGTATAGAGAACATAAGAAAACCAAGTGTGTCAACTTCAATGCAAATATTTTGAGTGCAATACAGCCTGAACTGATAGATATTGACTTGGAATGTGACAACCACTAGGACTATTCGTTTACATCTTATCCTTCCTCTAATAACACAAAGATGGATTCATGCCTTAAATGATTGCAATTGTGTCTGGTACACAACCTCCCATTTTTTTTACCTGTGCACAATGTTTGGTTAACTCAAATGCAGTCAGTTGATGCTGTGGGGAGGCAAAGAACTGTCAGTCAGCTTAACAATATTATGTATGAGACATTTTGGAATGCTTGATGGACCTCACACAATTTATTTATTTTTATTCATTGTATTCTTCACTGCTGGCCACATATAGTATGTGGAGATAATAATCCTGATAATTTGTGATAAATCTTCTAACTGCAAATTTCCATCTTCAGATGGCCCGCGGAATCTCGGAAGTCCACATTTTTTGCAAGTATACCAAAATCTTGTCATAAGAGTTAAAATCAGTTTTTCAAAAACTGATTTTAAAAGAGTTTTTCAAAAACACCATCAACAACGACCACTTTTCTACCAAAATTCCGCTGAGTGAAGATCTTAGTGAAAGTTCTTTCCCAAACTCCGTCTCGTTGAGTTGGTTTTCGTGTGTATCATGATTTGATATAGTGATCCTGGTTCGATGGAAAGCACACCTCCACACACAAGTTATACAATATTTAAAGTTTATTTACAAGTTCTATATGTAGAGTGTATAAGTTCAAAAGCATAGTATATACAGGATAACAAAGGATGGTGACTCATGTACTAGTTTGGCTTCCAGGAACTATTAAACTTCGGAGAGGCCTCAGTCGGCTTGTGGAGCTGGCTCAACTGCACGGTCCGTCCAATCTATGCACTAACCCGTCCCTGAGATGTTTACCAGAGGAGAACACTCTCTCTATGCTCAGCGGGCTTCCTAAGTGCCTGAGACTACTGTGTACCAGTCTCTTGCCCTTCTCCCTTCCTCTCTCATTCGCCCTGCAATTTAAGGGTTTTTTGGACGGGGACTTCCAACCAATCACAAATCTTTCTTGCCCGAACAGCTTTAACCTAGGTCTGCTGTTATCTGACAAGAGTCAAGCTTACAGTAACGTTTGCTGTTTGTTTACATTTAGTTGTTTACCATATGGCAAATGGTCTATCATCTGATTGCAGGTGGGTCTAATTGACAAAGTCAGCACTTCCTTTGTTTTCCCTCTGTTTATGAGTCAACACCTTACAAGTGGTATATTACCCAACCGCACGTGGGTCCAATTGACAAGGTTGTGCTTCTTTTGTTCCCTCTCTGCTAAAAGGTCAATACTTTACACGCTGCTTCCACTAAGTTTTAGGGAGGGATAAAAAGAAATGTGATTTTGAATGGGTCTTTGCTGGACCAAAAATAGCACATGATAAACAATTTTTCCCTCTCACAGAGTGCACAATTTTTTCTGTTTAAATTATTTTGAATTTACTGCCTCCTCACTTTAAGAAAATTTGATTTTGCAATGCAAGTCTTTTCTTATTTAAATAAAATTTATGATTTATAAAAAATTCATGACTTAATTTAAATTATAACATAGAAATGACTTGGCATAAAATTGATTACATAATTAGCTAAGCTTTTCATTTTTTGTAAGTGAATAAAGTGTTTTTTAATAAAAAATTTATATAATTGTGTACAAAATGGGCTAAAATAGACTTGGCTGACTGCATTTCCCCTTTCCATTATGTAATATAGATGTTAGTTAGGGAACAATGTCATAACTGGTCAGGGAATCACAGATGGAATTACCTGTATGGACCCTGGTCTTAGAAGAAGATCAAAAATGTTTGTTCTTTGTTAATTTTTTCACCATCCTACTGGGAGAAACATAAGGTTAATGTGTTCAATATTTTATTATATCTTTAAGAGCAAAAAATTTAATATCACAAACAAGAAATATTGATCTGGTTCAGATGTGTTTGCTTATATAGGAATTTATCACTATATTTATATCTTTTATGGCAGCTGTCCCCAACCTTTTTATCGCCGTGGATCAGTCAACATTTGATAACTTTACCGTGGCCCACTGAGGGGGGGATATTGATTGTCCATAATTTAGATTGATTTAATTTAATAATTTTAATTTAACTGTATTTAAACATGCCTTCAAAATAAAATACAGTTACACCAAAAAAAGATAAAATGTTAAATCACATTATATTCACACTAGAACGCTAAATCAATGAGTACCCTGAGCTTGTTTCTTTGCAACGAGACAGTTCCATCTGGGGATAATAGGAGACAATGACACCCGAAGTGTGTTTCTTATGCCCAGTTTATTCCGTTGTTCCGTCGTCTATTAAAAGTCGCACAAACCCGAGACAAATACACCATAGTAAATAAAATGGAAATAATTTAATGTTTCTTGGGCGGTCTGGTACCATTTGATCCACGGACTGGTACTGGTCTGCGGCCCGGGGGTTGGGGACCACTGTTTTATGGGATAAAAATTCAAAAAATGGTTATTTAAGTTACTAATAACATTTGTTTTAAGATGTTTGTTACTTTATATATTTATTATATTAAGCTATTAACAAAATATATGAGTATCCAAAATTAGCATGAAAATCATATTTGATGAAAGAAATTAATATACATAAGCAATCAAGTTAATTATTAATTCATTAAATTAGTAATCAAAAACAAATCTGGTGTTCAAGTTATTTTGATTGATAAATTAGTTAGTCAAACTGTTTTGGACCTGGACTCATAGAGCATGTTCTAAAAACAAGCTTTGTTGATTTTTCAACAAATGAATGTTCTAGAGAGATGTAGTGCTGCTCATCAGTTCTCTTTCATAACTTTTTGAGAATTAAATTGTGCCTTCATTGAGTAAAAGATTTAGCTGTCTGCAGTGCTAATTGTGACAGATGATCATATTCCTCATTGATAAGATATCATGTCTATATAAATGAAATATATCAAAATATGGATTTTTCTTGTTAAATTAACTATAATATTTCTTAGTTTTATAATAATGCACATATCAAATTTTGATTGAATACATTTCGTTGATTCTTCAAAAATGACTTGTTTCAGACTTATTTTATATACTAATGTACAATAACAAATTCGATATTTAGATTTATAATTAGATTTGCATTAATCATATTAATGCAATAATATATTTATAATGTATTTTATATTTATACATACAAATTAAATGTAAGTACAGTAAACTTCTCTAATTCAAACATCTGTAACTCAAATAGTTCTTTAATTCAAATCCTTATGCTATTCCATTGAAACCTACAAGTGCTTCATTTTCTTTAACATCTCTAACTTGAATTTTCTCCAAGTCAAAGGTTTTCATGGTCCCCTCACACAGATTTGTTACTTTCAACTTTTCTGACTCAAATTTTAATAATTAAGACTACTTTGAATAGAATAAATATCAGATTTCCAAGAAATTTTCAGACAGTTAGTTGTATCTACTATCCAACACCCATTTGAAACAATGGTTTAGTCCAAAGTGAGATGACTTCTCACATTATCTCTTCAAGTTTTTACCTGCCTCTTGGAGCTTTGAGTTAAAGAAGTTTTACTGTATATTTTATTTATGATGTAATATAAATATCATATGCATTTAAAATAATGAACACAATTGCATTTCAATTCCTTTTAAAATTAAGATTACCTTAAGATCTTCTACTTGGCCAGGAAGCTGATCAAGAACAAATTCAGTTACTGGAGCCCATTTTGATTTTGAATGTTCTGATGCTTGCAATCTGGCATGAAGATCATCCATTCCTCTTTGAAGCATTTGCATTTTCTAGAAAAATAAAAATTTTAAGATATTCAAAAAAATCACCTGATGCTAATAATTTCAATAATACAATATACAGTAATAACAATACAGTAGTGTATTTCTTAGAGTGGCAATAAATAAAAATATTCATAACATTCTGACACTATTTTTTCATAGAACTTCAAAAAAGTAGAACATAAATTTAATTTAAAATGCTTATAAGCTTTTTAATTAAAGCCAATGTACTGAATTATCAGACTGTAATAAGGCTAAGTAAATAATAGATACCAAGTACTTGGATTGCCATCTCCTGATAATTTTCTAAATTAAAATTAATTTATTGTAATTATTAATTTCTAGAAGAAAAGAATCAGCCCAGAGTGAAACTTGAACCCACAACTTTCATTACCATGCAGATGCACTACAAGTTATGCTTGTAGTGCATCTGCATATATATTGTTTATATGTGTATGTACACCATTTCACAGTAAAAGCAATAGCTGGCTTAGAGCAACAGAGGAGCTGTGGGCAATTAAGTCATTCCCAGCACTGTGAGTGACTCCTGTATAGTTATATCTAAATTAATAATTCTGGAAGTGAATATCAGACAGAGGCCTAGGTAGCATAACTGGTAATGCATCTCTACATAACAAAAAGGAAGATGCAAGTTCCAGCCAATTTTTTTCTTCTAGAAATTATAAATTAAAATTAATTTATTACAATCATTAAAATTATCAGGAGATGGCAGTCTAACTGCTTATCTGTAGACGAAATACTTTGTATCTATTATTTACTTAGCCTTATAGCCTGATAATTTGGCACATTGTCTGGCTTTACTACAAATTATTTTAAATTAATTAATCTCTCTTTAGTATATAAAATTCGCTACTTGAAGATAAAAAATATTCCCTTTTTCTGTTTATAAATAATGTAGAAGAATGAGGTTTTATTTAATACATCTTTCATTCCTTCAGTATTGAAGCTATACATCTAAACAAATGAATTCCTTTCATAATAATGCTTCTTTATTGCATGTAAAAGAATATTATTACTAAATGAATTAATTAAAAATACAAGATACATTATCTTTAAAATAAAAGAAATTAGATTCTGAAATCTTATTTACGACGTCTACAGTTACATACAAAACCTTACAAACTTACAGTAATAATCAAAAATGGTACTACTGGATTTTATTCAGGTTATAGTACAACTAATTAGTCCAAATTATGTAATATTTTTATAATTGCAACTTAATCACCCATCTTTAATCTTGTATTAAATTTAATAATAATAAAAACATAAATTAATTTAGAATATTCTGGAAGAAAGGAAGGTTCTGTTCTTCTAGAATAACTTTTTAGCTCTATAATGTTTTCTTATTTTGCACAAAAGTATTACTTTCCACAATTTCACTAACAAAATTGAAGCTAAAGATAATGTCATTATAATTTGGATTTATTTTTTTTCATTTTTTGAACTACAGTATAAAAATTTGTTTTATACAAATATTACTTTAAGTAGTATAAAATTTTATTATTATACTAGCTGTACCCGGCTTCTAAAATTACATGTTCATATTGAAATTAAAGATTATACAGTAGTAAATAAAGATGAAACAAATCAATATCCAGTACAAAAATGTAAGACAGCTAATGTTTTCACCCATGTTAAATGGATATCTTCAGGCTAACTGACCACTAAAGTTAGAAAAGTGTTGTTCATGGGATTAGGTTGTTGTGTATAATTATTCTTTTTTGATCGACAACCCTTTGTTCGGTAACAGTGAGGTGAGGATATTGTTGTGTGAATCTATGGTGTAGTTGTTGTCTGTATGCTGTCATGTTTGTTTCGAGTCTTGTGATGGTGTAGTAAGTACGGATGATAAGCTTGTTCATTTCTGTTGTCCATTTCATCCGTTGGCGTGGTTTTTCAGCCTTTGTGGTCTGTGGATGCATTGCCACAGAAACACCAAGGCTAGGTTGATTCCTCACATCTGTTGAGGGCATTGCAGTAGCTATGCTTGAACCAGCGCTGCTTTCGCCACCGGTAACCAAGGGAGACTGGAATTTTTCGAACGTGAGCCTCTGCCTAACCCATGAACGCGGACCTTGTTAACCCGGGCGACGTCCGAGCCGGTATCATACTTAGATCTGGTTACTAATTATTATTATTATTATTATTTTGGAGGTTGTAGGACAGGACATATTAAATTACTTAAAACCTGAAAAATAATTATATCATTTGATTTCAAGATTTATTTTATATCTTAAAAATAATTAATTATATCCCAGGATCCCTGGAAACACATCACTTTTTCTCAAAATTCTGGGACAAGCAAAGAACTGGGAAATGAGAAACCCTAGTACAGTACATATTATAGGCGTACTGTACAGTAGTTTAGTTGCATTTTTTTTTACTGTATTGTATCATGTTAAAGAGTAGATCATACTAGTGATTGCATTACAGTAGAACCTCGAAAACTCGGCCTAATGTGGACCGAAGGGTGGCCGAGTTTGCGAAAATGCCGGGTTATCGGGAATGGGGTTAAAAAAGGATAAGTATGCGTGTTTCCTCAGAAAATAGTGTACTGTACTTGTATGTATTGTTAACTTGAGAATACAACAGAGAATAAACTGCCCAAATACCCTTAAACAAAGGAAAAGTACGTACTTTATGAAGGCATAGAGCCTTTACTACATGAAAATGAAAATTAATGAATACACTGTGTACAGTAATTTACCTGATAAGACAGACCTCAGAAAAATACTTTATGAGAGCTTTTATACTTTTATAAAGCTGTCTATAATTAAAATTAATTAACTAAGGATTTTTTTGCCCAGCCAGGGTGTGGACGAGTTATCCGGAGTGCCGGGTTATCGAGGGCCGAGTTTTCGAGGTTCTACTGTACCGGTAACCGGTTTACTGGTAAATTATATCTTGGTAAATTTACTGGTAATTAATTTTTTTACCAGTATTTCGATTTTAAAAACCTCTTAATTAATTTAATTAACTCAATATTTATTTTCCTAAAATTTCCACAGAAAATATTTGTGGGAAGCAGATTTTTTTGTCTCCCCCATACCATAGCGAGAAAACAGTGCAATTGGTGATAGGTCATTCCATTTGTAGTTTAAGATTATTAAAAGGAATTTCTAGTCTTTTTGAAACTTGATTGCTTGTATTATACTCCAAAAATGGGTCTTGATTTTGGAGTATATACAGGAAAATAACCCAGAAAATTGAACAAATATAAGTTACACGAAATATCCAATAATGCTAACAAAAATATAATTTTGAATGGGATTGTAGAAACAATCAAGCACTTATCAGAAAATGAAAACAAATTATGACCTGTGGATGTCACTAAAATTAGTTCAGACTCAGATTCTGGTGAGAGGTATTCATTGCTTACTACACCATCAACTTCTCTCGCCTACACGAGAACAAAGTGCACAATAGAAAAGTCAAATTTAACAATGAAAGAGAAATTGGACTTATTCATTAAACATGAAATGAGCATAGACACTAATAACAGTAATATATGTAAATTTAAAAGTGTGAAAGATATAGTTTAAAAAGAAATGAATTATTTCTTAGAGCAAAAAATGCAAGAAACATATCTTAAAAAGATTTTCAATGCTATAATGACAGTACATCCAACTAGTATTGATTCCGAGAAAGCTTTTTCTAATGCAGTGTGGTGTACCACCATATTATTCTGTTGTATAAAACTAAATTATGTAGATATTTTCCTATCTCCTTTCTCCCCTCTTTGTCCTTTGTTCTATGGAACATTCTAGAAACTTCTAAACACATGGAGTGAATTGACCTACTTGGGAAACAAAGGGAAAAAGGAAGCCCTGAGGGCGAGAATGAGGGGGAACGGACACTGCTAGCCCTGACGTCGGAGAGGAAGGACGTGTACGAGAGATCTTCGGACTGTTTGTGTAGTAATCAAAGATATAGTCCTGGATGGTGGGCTAAAGTCGGAATAGGAAGAGGCCATGGATCTTTGATATCAGAACTCGCATGATATGAGTTTGAAGAGCTCCCTTCCCCGAGAATCGAATACTTCACCTCACCCCAACGAAACAAGAAGGATACGGGTCGACTATCCTACAGAGACCTAGAGTGTCGACCACCATTGGGTACCCACCTCATATTCTCTTTCCAATCTCTATGCCTTAAATTCTGTCCTTCTCTATTTTATTGTTAAGATAACTAGCTTTAAGTCTTAGTCGTATATATATATGTTATTTGTCACGATTGAATCTTGTCAGTTAAATCTTAATTTTGTCGCGGGATTCGGGCCAACATTTCCACCTGCGTGTGGTATTCTTTGTTCCTACAGGTTAGCCCAGTACTAAAAAGAGTGTCGGAATCGAACGATCCTGTAGAACCAAAATTGGAAAGTAGTAACCAACCGGTGAAAATAAAGGTTTTTTCATTGTTTTATTTGTTTCCCCTTTTTTCTTTAACAACTCACCATTCGGTGACCACAGCAGCTGCCATTTGTTCGAAAATTAGATCTACATAGATTAGAGGACGAGAGCCTACATGTATTATGTTTGTTAAAAGCCTACTTTCAAAATAAAGAAAAACAATTAATTATCAGCATTATTTCAATGTTTCTTATGTCATAATAATTGCTATTACAAGAATTGTTTGTCTAAACTGAGAAAAAACTTGAAAATAAATGGTTGTCCAATAATTCTGTCAGTAATTCAGTTTCATTTTAAATCATTTGTTAATACGAATTTACTGGTAAATTACCGATAAACCGGTAATCTCGAATATAATTACCGAATTACTGGTACTATAATACCTGGTAAATTTGCAATCACTAGATCATACCATAATTCTTTAATTTTGGAAAGAAAAGTTCAGGTAATTAAGGAAGTAGAAAAAGGAATAAAAAGAGTGTGATATCACCATATAGTCACTAATCAGTGCCTTTTGTTGTCAGGTGTTTCTACTGATTTTTAAGATGGTTATAAAATCAGCATGATATTCTTGCAATTCACACCTTTTAAACATTTCTCTCACCCAATATCATTTTACCATAATACCGAAAGGTTTTTACTAATGATTTTTTTTTCTCTTGCTTATAAATGATTATTTGTTCAAAATTTGCAATTACTTTTTATTTTTAGCAGTCTAGACCAGTTTCCCTTTTGTTTTTTGCTCAGTGTTAAGTTTAACAAGAAAATCTGACAACAAAGTAAGTACATTAAATCTGTATTACTTAATAATTATCAATAAAATTGGTTAATTTGAATTTTGGATAATTTGAATTATTTTGCACTCCCCTTGAACTTCAAATTAACCAAGCTCGACTGTATATGCAATAATCTGTAATTCAAATTATCAGTTTCTAAAAGATAACCATTGATATTAATTATAAACAGCAATTATGTGTAAAATATTTACCAGTTTAATATATTTTTTAAAAAGTTGTTAATTCAAAATTACATTATAAATTAACAAAATCAGTTTTTATACTTACAGTTAATACATCATCTAATCGTTTTTGCCTTTGCTCAGAATGAGAAATGAGACCATTCCATTTGTCAGAAAGTTTCTTTACTTCTCTCCGTATACTGCGAGTAATTTCTCGTGCTTGTTCCTCTGCACTTCTATATCCACGACTGTCACCTTCATATTCTTTTGCTAGTAAGCATAACATATAATTAACTAACTATAATTTTTAATCTAAAAATTTTTAATTTTATTAAAATATATGATTATAGTAATTTGTAAGACAAACTTTTTAGTTTGTCTTACAAATTATATTTCAGAATTTATTATGTTTATTATATATTATATAATTTATTATATTATATAAAAAAATTAA
>NW_019384497.1:346081-359761 GCF_000671375.1 Centruroides sculpturatus | reverse complement strand
CTATAAGATATAGATACGTTCCAATTTATTAGGAATCCGATTTCTTACAAGTCGTTCCAATCACAGCCCGACACGTGTCAAGTTTACGGACTACGGCTGATTGAAAGGTTTTCTTCCATAAAATTAATCGATTCTACACTAATCCGACTCAACATTTCCAAAATACGTATATTTTTTTGTAGTTTTATAGGAATCGTAATTATAGGGACCGTAATTATAGGGGGGGTCGACTGTATATCAAAAAGTTTGTGAATTTGCCACTATCAGGCCAAGTTATTCAATGTTGAAAGTCAAATGAACTTCAGCAAGTATATGGCTCTCTGAATTCAGTTGTTTTTCTGTTCCTGGGACTCAAGATGTCTTTTTTTCCCCCAAGTCCCTGAAATTCTCAGGACTACAATTTATGACAATGATTATAAATTTACTGCCATTTCAATATTATATATAGTGAATTGAATTTAATATTAGGGGTACTTAAGGACATGCCAGTATTTGAATGAGGCTACGGCCCACCAGTGTCCAAGTGGTCTTCGTACCCTGAACACTGGGAGTTCAGTTGTGGGTTCGCACCTAGCTCTGACAGGCTAGCCACATGGAGTTTTTCCGGTTTTCTCCACATCTGTAATGCCTAAATAGGGGCCAGTTTCCCTCCTGGAAGGCATCCACCTAGGCAAATTGCCCAAGTATTGCATTGCCATAACTTAAACAACAACAATTGAACGAGGCTTTTTTACCCCATTGTGAGTGGTGTGTTTTGCTTCAGCTCATCAGAGAATATAGCCCAAGCAGCTGACATCTCCAGATAAACCCAAGAAAAAGAGTAAGTTTTGCTTGTTTTGTGTGATGTTTTTCTGAGGGCTGTGTCATGCTGAATTGGAATGATTTTGATACTAGATTAACTTCTGAAATGTAATATTTTTTGTTTATATATTTTTCAATATATATATTTTGTTCGTGCAAAATAAAGAAATAAGTTTTAACAATACAATAGTCACAATTATTATTTTAAAAAAATTTTTTTAAATTTAATTAAAAAATTGTTTAGGCTTAACATTGACGAAAATTCAATGCAAAGCGACATGCAACAGAAAAATTTCAACATGGAATAGGTTAATATATTTTTTCATACATGATCAATTATCTAAACAATCCCAGTCCTGAATTGTTTCAGATAATCAATGCTCTATTGTATTTCATGTAATAATAATAACATTTTTCTTTCAAGCATTATATGATTTGAAAGTAGTTATACATTCCTTATTAAAGGTAATAATAATCTTTTTTAATAATTAAATTTTATTTTAATATTGTCACTGAAGAAATAAAAAATTGAATAACAAAAATAAAACTACACAATAATTCAATAATTACTAAAGTGAAATTTGAACGGATTTTGAGAAAAGTTGGCAAAGGAAGTCATGCTAATAATTAAAAAAAGAGCCATTAATATTCAGCATCACAAAAAACAGTAGAAATCTATGAAATAAAAATTATGAATAAATTTCAAGTGTAATTTTGTAGGAAACATCAAATAAAATATAGACAAAACACTTCAAACATATATGAGATTATATTAAATAGAATGAAAAATTTTTAAATTATTCTAAAAAATATCATTTTCTTTTAGAAACAATAAAACATTTACATATGTCATACAATCAGATGAAACAAAAAATGTATTCAAAAAACAGAACTAAGATAGAATATGAGACTGTAAGAAAGTAAGAGTCTCATAATCTTATATTCTAAGACAAACTATGCAAATTATAAAATAATTTATATTATGCTTTTAAAGATATTAAAGTAGAATTATTGATATGAAAAATATTAAAAACAATGATTTTTATTTGAATATTGTAACAGAAACTCAATTCTATGATAATTTGAAGTAATATGAATAACTGTCAAACCACTGATGGTTTTTTAATATCAAACATATGCATTTGTTAACCTAATTCTGGAAAGAAAAATCAAAAATTTTATTTTTTACTGGTTAAGTATAGTTCCTTATGCCAAAACTACTTAAAAAGTTAAATTCAGGTAGCTCTATAGAAGCTGAAATGTTGAAAATTTATTAAGAAATTTTCTAACAATTATTACACTGTGTTAAAAAATATGAAAAAAATTTAATATCATCAAATCAACGCATGAAGTTAAAAAATGCCTAATCTAAATACCTAATTCCTTTTAAACAAATTAACTAACTTTTATATTAATTATTTTATATCTTTTTAAATGTAATATTTTATAATTAAAAACTTACCTTCAGAATCACTTGTATCTGAGAGAGGTGGTTCTTTAGCAACATAATGTCGGCCAGCTAAAAGACTACTTTCGATAACCGGGCGTTTGTCATCTAGTTGTCTGCAGAATGCTCTATGTTCATCTTGCTGTTTAATGATAGTACTTACATCACCTCCTATTGTAGGTTGTGCAGAAAGTTCTATTTCTTTCTTGATGACCCATTCAGTCAATTCTCGTAGAGATAACAATAGTTGATTCCATTGGTCAGCATTACTTTCTAGTCTATTTCTATAAAATCAATTATAAATTTTATTTAATACATTGTGAATTAGATTTTTTTTATAGAAAAATTGTTTTACTAGTTGAATCAATTATTTAATATTTTAAGTTAATTTTTTCTACATTTTTCAGAAAAATAATATAACAACCTGAGAGAAACTGTTTTCAAACGAAGTGCATTCCATCTGTGATTCATTTCTTCCAGTTTTCTTCGTAACAGTAAGGCATCTTCTTGACTTTCTAAACTTTGTAATAATTGACTACTGCGTTCATTAAGTGTTAAATGTAAATCTCGTTGAGCTTCTATTTCTCTTTGCAAATCCTAAAAATTACAAAGATAATTTAACAGTTAATGATTACTACATATTCAAAAATTGATTAACTCTACATTAAGCATATCAGTAGTAACCTTTGTCACTATGATGAAAAAGTATAATTTTACAGCAAAACAATGTATATTTATAGTATCAAGAACAAAGTATATACACAAGATTGTTTTCCTGTGAGATCAATTGTTTATCATCTAATAAATATAATCATTTAATAATGGTTAAAAATTGACTGGTCTTACCACTCCAATTGGATAAATCAACAGCAATAAATCTGATGAACAGTTTGTTTGAGGTAAATTCCTGTGTTGTGTAAGTAACTAATGATAATGGGGCATAAAAAAAAGACCATCAGAGCAAAAAAATCCAAAGATGCCAGACCACCTTTGACTAGGATGGTGACAGGTGACATCATCATCTGACACATGTTATATAAGATAAATTGAAGATACTTAATATCAGGTAACTTCCACTCTATCTTTTTGCAGGACAGTAATATAGTAACTGAAATGTGTATAATACAACAATAATAAATAACCTTTTTTCCTATTAAACTGTCAAGTATAGTTATTCTCCATCTGAATCCATATGACCTGACATCTATTACCAAGATACAGTCGACCCCCCTATAAGATATAGATACGTTCCAATTTATTAGGAATCCGATTTCTTACAAGTCTTTCCAATCACAGCCCGACACATGTCAAGTTTACGGACTACAGCTGATTGAAAGGTTTTCTTCCATAAAATTAATCGATTCTACACTAATCCGACTCAACATTTCCAAAATACGTATATTTTTTTGTAGTTTTATAGGAATCGTAATTATAGGGACCGTAATTATAGGGGGGGTCGACTGTATATCAAAAAGTTTGTGAATTTGCCACTATCAGGCCAAGTTATTCAATGTTGAAAGTCAAATGAACTTCAGCAAGTATATGGCTCTCTGAATTCAGTTGTTTTTCTGTTCCTGGGACTCAAGATGTCTTTTTTTCCCCCAAGTCCCTGAAATTCTCAGGACTACAATTTATGACAATGATTATAAATTTACTGCCATTTCAATATTATATATAGTGAATTGAATTTAATATTAGGACAAATTTTTATTTTGTATTCATTACAGTAATTCAAAATAAAATTTAAGCAAAAAGTAAACAAAAAGATTAATTATTATAAATTACATATAACAAAAATATATCAAAATTAACATCTATTAAAAATTTTCAAAAAAACAACAATGTTCTCTGTTTATAAGTACAGTTCATATAAATAGAGATAAGCTGCAAAAATAGTTCAATGCTAAAAATAAAATCATTGTCAATTCAAAAATCTAACAATGGAGATTCTTTCGTAGGTGTAAGAATTATAATGGCATCAAACTCTTTAATATTTGTTGAATTTAATCGAAGTATACAGGCGCAAGTGCGGATGTGAAGTTTGAAAGGAGAATGCAGTCTGCGAGATTAAACGACGGTCTTTCTTATACTGATTACCATTTTAATTTTTTAATACTGTAACATTTGTTTAAGTGAAAAGCAAATATTCAAGAGAAGAAGTATAAAAAATTTAAGATGATAAAGTACTTGGACATCATGGAAATTGACGACGTTAAGTGAAAGAATAAAACGGCATATATTAGTTTGTTCACTTTAAATGAGTTAATTATTATTATTTAAAATTAATTACGCTTTCAGAAAAATATATACTATTAATACTAATTAAGAAACAATTTTGTTTGTTTCTTTGTTTTTGAGAGAATTGAATTTGTCAAAGAATTGATAACTTTCAAGTGTCACATAACACGTAATCGTCATTCACAAAGATTTTATTTTTTTAACATTATAATTACAAACACGGATACATTATATATATCATAAAAAACTAGAATAAACAAAGCTGATATCTACCTCCAAGTAACCTTTCTGGATCCGCCCCGAAGTCTGTCTTTTTCGAATTCATATCATGGGATTATGAGAAAAATTTCTAAGCACGATATTAGCACGAAACTTCTTATGCAACGTGTTTTGTTATTGGTAAGACCGATGAAAAAAAACGTGACGGAAATTGTGAATTGTAATCGGGAATTTTATTAATGATTTTATGTTGCACGTTTTCTCCGTAATTCGTTTTCTTTTGCAAATGCAAGTCTGATTCATTAACGCTGTCACGAAAAGGTGAATCTATTATGAAACTCCGTGAGCTAATGTATTATTAGTCGTATTTTAATACATTTTTTATTTTTTTTAAATCATTAATTAATTATATTATTATTCAACAACTGATCCCGCATTCAACTGAAAATCTGCTTTTCATTGAACTTCGAAAAGAAACCAGGAAAAAAAAAATGAAATCAAGAATTACCTATCGTATGTACGATTGTTTCCCATTATTGCCACACCCTTAGGTAGCAATTTAGCATATAATGACCATTGAATGAAAGTTATTATACAGAAATGTATGATGTGTCATACAAGGACTATAAGCTACTCAGTATTATTTATAGTTCCTAATACGGATGCCATTAATTAAAAAGCTGGCGAAGACAAATACAGTAGAACGTCGATTATCCGAATCAATTGGGGACTGGGGTTGTTCGGATAACTGATTACGTACGAAAAAATAGTTTAACGTATCCGATGTTGAAATTTTTCTCCGTTGCGTGTCGCTTTGCGTTGAATTTTCGTCGATGTTAAGCCTAACGAAGACTATTGTATCGTTAAAAATTATTTTTGTATTTTGTACAAACAAAATAAATATATTGAAAAATATAAAAACAATAAAAAATAATACTTCAGAAGTTAATTTAGTATCAAAAACGTAAAATATTTGAGTAGCCTAAGATATAGCCAAAGATTGCAGCGCCACAGCACTAACGAAAATTTAAATTTCCGACTGGAATTCTTTCGGATAATCGACGCTTTACTGTAGTTTTTTTGACATCATGCAATGAACGAGCTTCTTAGATGTGAAAGGAGTGAGTTTTGAGCTGAAATAATAATCTTAATAAAAATTGGAATTTTTTTCGTAAACAGGATATTTTATATTTTTAAGATAATTTATTCTATACACTATTTTGTTATGCAAGTTTCCTCCATCATTATGGTAAATAATTCGTTTATACAAAATTTCGTTTATTTTATGTAGAAAAGGGAATTTATTTGCATTCTAATTTATGACTGAAAGAATAATAATGTGATAAAACTATATTTAATATTCAACTACCTAAGTAATAAATAATCTTTAGCGTTAATTATATGTATTTTACAGTTATATTACTTTCTCGATTGTTATATATAACTGGAAAAGTTTAGCGATCAGTCAAAAAATTGGGGATTTTTCTGTATAATATGGAGGGAGCTTTGTGTTTGGAGGCACGAGTTTGTTCACCCACTTTGAAACTTAAATTTAACAACTCCAGTACTTTTTGTCGAAAATTTCTGAAAATTTTGTGTTGTGGGATTGATGCTATTAAATTTTGGTGGTTAAAGGTCGAGGGGTGGGGAGATAGTGTATTGGACTTAATGAAGATTTTACTCGGTTATTAGCATTTACAATTTTGTATAAAACTAATCTCTTTCCTCAAAGTTAAGCTTTTTGTCATTTTATAATAATTAATAATACTGTATAAAAAAGTTTTTAAAATAACATATCTTAACATGGCCTCACATACAACTTTAAATTTTTTACCGGGAAAGTTACGCAACTCGTTGCTGGATTTTTTCCTTTAGAATATTTATTAAATGTAAACATAAATGTAATGTACAGTAAAGAATCACATGATAAAAAAATTATACAGATTAAGACAAAAATTAAAAATAATCGATTAAACTATTAATTACTGATAACTCGAACTTAGAAATAATCTATATACATTATATATTTATAAAAAAAATAAATGAATAAAACAAACGTTCTTATTTACATACAAGCTATAAAAGCAATTTTCTATATGAAAAATAAATTATTTTAAAATGTAAAACAAGAAAATATTTCGTATATGCTCTAACAGAGAAAATACATATAAAAAAGTTTCCTACAAAATAGTTGATTTTAACAGGTATGAACAATTTTAAATTACTTATAATCCATAGCAATCTCGACTAAGAATCTTCTCAAATGTTTGTCATAATAAATATACACTTTTCCACAACCTTCCATCATTTTCTAAACTGGCAACAGATACTCTAGTTAGAAAGAACTGGTTTAGTTGATACTGCTAAAGGTCTATCAATTTCGTTCTCATCTGCTTTATTTATTGGTCCTCTCAAGAATGTTTTAACAGTGTTATCTTGGATCTGGTAATAATGGAAAAAAGATTAGTGTTCGTTACGTGAAGTTTGTTTTCTGCGATTGAACAACTGATTCAATTTCATTGCGAATGTTTAGAAAATGATAAGGGTTTATTTGGTGTTAAAATAAACACTTAAATTTTGATAAGAATACTGTATTTTAAGTAATCATCTCTCGACTTCCTTTCTTTCCCTTACTGATAATACGGATTAGAACATTATTTTGAATTTCTAGCATTTTTTTCATTAGTTCAACGAAAAATTTTTGTGGTTTTGCTTTTCAAATAAAATAAACCTACCCGTTCTATTTAAAAGAAAAGAAATCTTGGCTAGTATTTACTATTTTTATTTCGAGAATTTCAAATTACATCTTAATGTCCAAGGAATCTATCTACGTTAGTTTTTAAAAACAAAAGTCATTAACGATTTTAAAATCTGATTCTATAAGAATTACAACTAATAAAAAATTTAAGAATCTAAAAAAAATTTTCTTTTTCCCCGCTCACAAATTTAGCAATTTATTATTTCTAACAATTCAATGATTTTCTGCTGGATGCTAGTTGAACATCATTACTTACCAGTTTTGTGACAAATTATATGTTTTTCGTTCAAACTCAGCTGCTTTTTTTTCTAATAAATCATTTGTAATAACAATACTGTTGACAGTAATTTTTGAAGTATCTATTAGACAAGTTATAAAATGTCGTCAGAACATTCCAAGTCGTTTCATGTGAAGTGACAAAAACATCAAGTATCGTAATAGAAGTTAATGGTTCATGAATGGAAATCTATTTAAATATAATTCAAATCCTATTTTTATTTTATATCAGATAGTTGTTTAATAGGTTGATAAATTGAAATAGGAAACTATCGTTTTCATGTTTAACATTTAAGCCTACCAAACATAAATTTAGNTGTCACGTTAGAAACGAATCGCGACTGTTCACTCGCTATCTTTGATTTATACAGATTTTTTTTTCCTCCTTTAATACTATTAAGTGCCTAATATTGCGGATCCTACAAAGAATTTTACTGGTAAACAAATTGTTCTTATACAAGTTTAATTGGCACGTTACTTACGTCTTAATCTTACAAGCGACAAGCGAACATTTTCTTATTTAATTGAATTTTATACCGAAAATCCGATTTACTAGATTATTTTCTATTATTTAACTTGTAACAAAAATTATTCTAAGTAATTTACTTCAGATTTATATTCATTTAATACTATAAAATTTATATTATATAATATATTTTATGTGACTACATAAAATAATTTATAATTTTTATTTTCTTAAAATCAAAATTAAATAATGGCTATAAGTAAACAAAACAATGTATTTAAAAGATTTATTTATTTTTTAAACATTATTCCAAGTAAATAAAATACACTGTAAATAAATAGTCATTAAAATGATGCATTTAAAAATATTAATAAAAATATTACAAGAAAGAATGTTAAAAATGTTTGTTTTCATATGATACAGTTTTTTGACACAAAATAATCAGAGATTCAAAAGAAACTATATGAGTTAATTAAAACAACTATTAAACTTTTATAACATTCTTCTTTGAAATTCAAGATTCAAAAATTGGAACATCATGTTTGTCAGCATATCTGGGTTCTAGAATTTGAACTGTAAAGACCTGAAGGAGGACATTGTTCAAAAACATTAGCCTGTATTGTGATTAAATTTTACTGGACTTTAAGATTTATTTAAGATATAATAGTTGTTTTATTATCCTTACAGTATCCTTAAAAAAGTAGCATTTGAAATTAGAGCTTATAATTTATTATTTCAATCATTATCTAAAATAATCATAACCATTAGTTCTAATAAGGTGAATTATTATTTATTGATAGATAAGGAAAAAATAACTTAAGTATTTATTAGTCTTATATTTTTACTTAATTGAAAAATGTTCAAATAAATTTGAAGCTTTTAGTGAATATATAATAAACAAGAAACTTATTATACATGTATTCAAATAAACAATTTTAAAAATTAAATTTATCACACAAATTAGAAAGTTATTAAGAAATCAGCCTTCTGGAGTAATTTAAAATAATAATATCAATACAATTTATTATGTTATTTGTTTCATTTTATTTAATATTGAAAATAATACAATAAATGTAATAAATAGTTGTCATTAGAGTATCTGTAATATTTTTTAAAAGTTTAGTTAGTAATAAATCTCAAAATAAAAAATAAAAAAGATTATATAATGTTTTACTTCAAAGATGATCACATTTAAAAAAATATTAATGTATATAATTTAAAATTTTTCCCAATCAAGTAATTTTAACTTCAAAGTTCTGTACATGCACATTACTGAGTTCTTATTTTAGTAAAATTGAGCTCAATTATACCAAAATAAAAGAATCTTAACGGTTGATCAAACATTTAGCTAATTCACTCATACGTAAGAGATCTTATAAGTTTGCTTTATGATTAAAACCTGAATAAAACTGAAAAAGTTTCCTTGGATTAGTCAATCAAACTATATTCAATAATAATGAAAATTGTGAGAAATCATTCACATAGTATCAATGGCAGATTGTGAATATTTTAACAATGTGAGAAGATTTTAGAATACTGTAAAAGTTTTATCCTTGGTTGTAATTTATTTTTAACTAATTTGAATGATATACATACTATACAAGTTAATTTGTCAATCAACAGAAATAAAAATTTTTATTTGGAATAGTTTATTTCTACAATAGAAAATTATTTAAAAAATAAAGTTGACTTTTAACTTATATGAAATATTCTAGCAAAAAAATTTAAAATCAAATAAATTTTTAAGTAATTTGCTTTTTAAAANTGAAAAGAAATCTATTTAAATATAATTCAAATCCTATTTTTATTTTATATCAGATAGTTGTTTAATAGGTTGATAAATTGAAATAGGAAACTATCGTTTTCATGTTTAACATTTAAGCCTACCAAACATAAATTTAGGGAAAAAATGCTTTCATAACCATTAAAATATATTAGAAAATTAATTATAAAGTTACAATTCACATGCAAAGAGAAACATATAAGCATGAAAATTTAAAAAAAATGATGTTTCAAACGATATAACGATGCACAAGTAATCTTTGTATCAATTTTAATTTTGTATTTATAATCTAGGATATTCAGAATTGGTTTTACTAAGAGAATTATAATATTTAATATCAAACAATATAAATTATGTTATGAATTTATTAGAAACAGTTAAACAGTTGATTCGTAAAAGTTAAAAAATAAAATCTAGGAAATAAAAACCTCTTAAGGTAGTGTTTTTATTTTTGAGTTATATCGTAATACTGTAATAAGTTGCTCGTAAGGTTCAGACATTTGCTAAAATGCAAGAACTGTAGATATAAATATAATTTATTATAATGAAAATATTAAAAATCAAAACTGAATTTTGAAAATGGTACGCTTGAATTTAATAAATGAACTTTATCGGTGTTGAGATGAAATTTCTTTTAAACATCTGAAAACAGGTAATTAAAATCGGTTTGTGAAAATCTTGATAACTAAATAAATTTACTAGATCAAGTTTTAGATTCTCAAAGATTGATATCATTTCCGAATAAAGATGGAAAAAAATGTTGAAGGGCTATATCGTGTCACGTGTGTAAAAAGTTCATGGTATTTTGGAAAGAATGAATCACGCTTTACTAAATATTCTTCTGTGCAGCATTTTTCAGACTCTATGCAATTATGCAAATATGTAAGAGAAAAAACAAAGGCAAATATCGTTTTGAAATTGTTTTAACTCAATATTACTCAGGGTTAAATTATAATTCAATTTTCATTACATTAATTCCATTAGGAAGAACTAAGTTATAAAGTATAAATCATTAATAATTATACACAATAATTGACAGGCCAATCATTTATTGTTGTCTTCAATCTTAATAATTATTTTGATAAAGTAACGAGACACGTTCTTAAAAATTCGTTGTTATTAGGTCTATATAATATCTTAATTAATTATATTTATAGCATTTTAATAAATATTCATAAAATACTTCAAACTCGTTTAAATCAAATTAACTATATAATTGCAATTTCGTCCAGTCTTATATCCATAGAGATGATAGAGCATGGATCTTATTATTTATTTTTCTTTCTCTCATCATGTTATCTAACAGGGGCTATTCACCTAGGAATCCTGCAGCAGATAAGAATGAAGTCTGGTGCAAAATTCACATGCTGCTGCTAGATTATACGAAAGAATAGCCTTATAAAACACATTTAAGGTAATAAAATTTATAAATAATTTAACAAATTATTTATTCAAAGTGACAATAAAATTGTATAATTGTCTTGCTTATTTATACAAATTTCTGAAAAATATTTATCTACCACATATTATATATCACATAAATTTTTTTATTTTTATATAATAATGTTAAATAAAAATAAGTTCATAGTAAAGGTCTGAAAATAAAACGATTAGATTAGTTGTTAAATAAAATCTACCTTAATAAAGCAGCATTTGATTTATTTAAAGAAATATTACAAAGGAAAACGTTTTATTAAATCAAATTATGACATTGTTAGAAATGTGCAATACTCCTCGAGCAAAACAATAAATATATCAGGAAACGTGCCACCGATGACTAATTTGCAATCCTTTGCCAAAATTTTAATAGCTAACAGACGTCAAGAATGCGTATTAACATTACATACGAAGACTACGTAACAAACAGTAAAAATATTTATTTTACGAATATAATTACTAATGGTTAAAAGTAATCAATTCGGGTAATTATCTTTTAAGAAAAATTATATTTTTGATATTTAATAAATACTTTGTTAAACTCTAAATTCAATATAGAATTTGTTGTGTATACAGTATTATATTTTAATCAAATCAAAAATCAGCTAATCAAACGGTTTCAATGAAACAATACGATAATCGGTAACGTCATTAAATATAAAGACTCACTACAAAAGTGAACAGGCGAAAAAACAATACTACCTTTTCTATTCTGAGTAACGACTCTTGAATTGTTAATGTAAGCTGAATCATGACTGGTTCGGTTTTGTCGGATTCGACGTTTCAAACTGGGTCCATTCAACGTCATTTCTTTAGTAAGCTATATATATAAACGGATGGACTCAATCTGTGTTTTGTCTGACGGGTGCGTTTTCTACACCTTATCACCTTCCGAAACTGCTCATACTATAAACAATCCTCTTGGGTGTAACAGGCCACTTGAGGTAAATCTTAAAATGGCCTGGAAGGCAGTTTAATAATTTTTGAAAAACTCTAATCTGAGAATCGAAAATTATAATGTCGGAATATTTAAATAAAAAATTTCAGCTGAATAAATGACTTTTTTCACAATATATTTTTAGTAATTCATTTAAAATAATATACAAAAATAACTTCTTGGAATAAATCTCGACTTCAATATAAACACAGCAGTTAAACAATTTGCTCGATTTGAACAAAATCATAAAGAATACTTCAGTTATTAAATATGATTGACTGATTAAAAAAAATGTAAAATATTTATAAAAAAAGTTATTTTTTATGTGATTTCTGTTTTAAATATTGAGACAGAATAAAACCTCTTTAATGAATAAATTCGATAGAAATTATATAATAAAATAAATTAATATTTACAAAGAAAAAGCAAATCAGAAATAAGAAGAAAAAATTACTTCATTTTTTTATAAGCAGATTTCACTGAGCAATTTCTGTTTATTACAGATTTTTTTAAAAATGATACACAATAAATTATTTGAAGAAATATTTATAAAAGGACTTATAAAAGGAAAATTTGTTTAATAGAAAAATCTTTTATATATTATTGTTTTAAATGTATTACTCCAACTAAAGAGGGGGGAAAACCCGAAATGTACTGTATATAATGGAGTTGGAATTTAATAAATAAAAAGAAAAAGGTCCAATTCAAGTTTCCTAAAAAAAAATGTGATCTGATAAGTCCTAAACTAATAGCCAAATACGTAGCTATATAAGAAAATAGAAATAGATGTTAGAAAAGAATTAAAACTTCATTTTAATAGTTTAAACAAAATCTAACGTATTTAGAAATAAATAATTAATTAGAATAAAAAAAACAGTAAAAAGTGATCCACATGATCGTTTTCGTTGTTTAAATTGTACTATTTACGTGGCAAATGAATTTTTTTTATTGATACTTAACCAATACACTATATCAAGGGTGGGCAACCTTTTTTATAACATGGGCCAGAATAAATTTTACGTTTTTTCCACGGGCCATAGTAGTTAATTGACACCTTGTGACCTGTAAATTTTTACTTAGCAAATATGAAATAAATAAATAAAAAGAAATTAATTACTACAGTCGACCCCCCCTATAACACTGTTGATTATTCCGTTTTATATGAATTCCATGTTGTATGAGTCACTTAGATTTTACAAATGCGTGTGCCGGGCTGTGAACGGCTCACCTATTTGTAAAATCTAGATGACTTTAAACACAATAAAAACAGCACTATGTAGTTGGATACGACAGACATTACATTTTCTAATTGCATAGC